>NC_057734.1:36115227-36132672 GCF_004010195.1 Chiloscyllium plagiosum
TGCTACTAGGATTCCGAGGAGTCTTAGTAGTCTGGCTGTCATTTCTGAAACTTCTTTGATGTATGGTAAGGTGGTTAGGGTTTCTGGCTGTGTTTGGTCTGCTTGTTGTGGTTTGTTCTTGAGGAATCTGCGGACTGTATTTTTTGAGTATCCGTTCTTCTTGAATACGTTGTATCGGTGGTTCTCCTCTGTTTTCCGAAATTCATCTGTGCTGCAAAGTGTGGTGGCTCGTTGGAATAGTGTTCTGATACAGCTTCGTTTGTGTGTGTTGGGATGGTTGCTGGTGTAGTTAAGCATTTGGTCAGTGTTTGTCAGTTTTTTGTATAGATTTAAACAATATTTTGGATATCTTTTGAACTTTATTTGTCTACAAGACCAAAATAATGCAGAAATAATCAATTACTGAGAGCACTACACTCTTAAATCTGATCTTCAGCATCTGCAGTCCTCACTTTCTCCTACAATTCCTGCACAGGGCAACTCTGTCAGTGCCTCACAAGATTACAGCTGCCTTGAACTGTTACGTGGCTGACGCCTCCCATGCAAATGCAAGAGAGGACTTCATTTTTTTTCAATCTTCAGACAATAACCCTTTCAACAAACTCATGGATTAATTGTTTGAAAAAGCCATGATTTCTAAGACATTTCTTGTGGAAAGCTGAAGCAATGAGAAAGAACACAATGTGGCAGAATGTAGCTACCATCCCGCTCGTATAATCAAAACCTTTGTGGCTTATGATTTCTTCCATGATTAGGAAACCGATGACCATAGGAATTGAATCAAGTTAACTGTTTCCCTAACAGGTCCTATAACTTGTTCATCCTGCCACAGTCAACAGCCAAACTTGTTTGAAAGTGCTAATAAGTAGCTGGCTTTTGGTCTCATGGTAGACAGTCAGGAGTCAGAAGACAGAGGGTAAATCTATTAATGCAAAACAAGATCATGGACCCATCAGTACTGTCAATAACATTGAGCAGGTGAGTCATAGTGATACATTTTTTGTATGTTTAAACTGTGGCATGAAAATCAGGCTTTTGGGCATAGGATTACATTGTTAAAGAACGTAGGCAAGCCCTCACTGTCCTCAGTGCCTCACCAAATGCATCCTCCTACAATTTGGGAACAGTCTCAAGTCTCTAGTTCTGTCACCACTAGCTTCTTCCACTTCCTTGTCCTTTTCAAGTAGATATGTGGGGATGGATGCTGCTTATCACATTGTGATGGGTGACTTAATGGACAGTGAGGTTGAGCCTAAAACATTAATTCAGCCATTTCATCTTCTTGAATTCAGGACAAAGAAAAGAAGGAACTGTTTGCAGTCAGAAACACTGAAATGCCATTACATATGAAAAAAACTGTTGTACCAAGTTCTTCAATGTTGGCCTGTATGAGTGAAGTTACATAAGATGGAATATAAATAAGGAGAAGAGCAAGACTGTAGCTTGGGGATGCATCCAATTTCACTTTAACTCACTGTCTTTATGCTGATATTCATAAAGAGTTCACAAATTTCAAGCTAGTGGTCCTTCCTGTTTGCAAGCACTGTCCTCATTATGTGAACTTTTTCCCCTTTATATTCGTGAAAGAGAAGACAAGCTATACCAAAGCAACTCAGACACCAATCTCATTTTTATAAGTACATTTACAGATGTAACAGATTTGTTCTAATATTATACTTTTAGCTTGATACTTGATTCATTCATTGGTCAGCAGGATATAGTTGGAAGGCAAATTTAAGATAAAGAAAATAAGAATTCATATCCATTTAAGCAACAATTGACTATGTTCTCTGCACTCTCTTTCTCATGGCAGCCTTCACTTCATCTTGCCTTGAATTTTCTTTGACATAAAAAATCCTGTATCCCTCTCTAACCTGTTCTTATGTGTCATTGTGCTATGTACTGGAAGGATAATGGAGCAGCAAACATTGATATGAACTGATTGCACTTTACTGGAGATCAGTCTTCTGGGGCAGGTGAGAACAATTTAAAATATAATACTGGCATCATCTTTGAAGTGGCATGGTGGCTCAGTGGTTAGCACTGTTGCCTCATAGGGACCCGGGTTCAATTCCTGCCTCGGGCGACTGTCAGTGTGGAGTTTGCCCATTTCTGCGTGGGTTTCCTCCGGATGCTCCAGTTTCCTCCCACAGTCCAAAGATGTGCAGGTCAAGTGAAATGGTCATGCTAAATTGCCCATAGTGTTAGCTGCATTAGTGAGAGGGAAATGGATCTGAGTGGGTTACTCTTCAGGAGTTCGGTATGGACTTGTTAGGCCATAGGGCCTGTTTCCACACATTGTAGGGAATCTAATCTTATCTGTCCTAAGAAACTGTGTCATTTGATTCAAAGTTGGATTATGTAGTGTGATAATACTATTTTAAGAGGTGTATTTTGTCCTGTTTTTCTTTATGAAGGGAGGTTGAGACAGGGGAACTGAGTAGTCTGCTCTAAAGCCAATAAGGCCTTGGTTTTTTTTTTAAATGTTGAAACAACAGAAGCAGCCTGAATGGGTGGGGTCAAGTTCCCATAGAACCAGGATTTTTAGTTTTAACTTTCTTCAGTTGCTTGTGTCTTGAAGCTGGATATGGATTCCTATCACTGTTAAAGCTAAAAGCTTGGGTTCTCTTCTTGCTGCTAGAATTGCATGTGAGACAACCTATTTTACTGAATTTATCTTTGCCAAGGGTGTGCTTTTGGAATATTACTGTATTGGAACAGTTAATTAGTAGCAGTTAATAAATATTACTTTGTTAAGTATTTTGATGATTACAATTAAGCCTATTCTTTTGTTTTTATTTTGTCTGTATTTTAATTATAGCATATGAATAAAATATGTTTTTTTTGAGGCCTGGTAGTTTGACCAATCAAATTACATTTGGAACGTAATGCCTTACACTTACCTTTAAAACAAGAAAATGTTCTTATTATATTTTGATGGAGTTTGGTACATAACAGTTGATAAAGGGTATCAAAGACTTAGCATCTTTGTAGTTTCAGGTCTTTTCCAACTTTCCATTAAATTGTGTTTGTAGTTCCTTTTTACATAGAATAATAACTAACTTTAGTTTTTAAAGTTAGGCTGACCTGACACTGTTGACCTTTTTATTGTTATGTGAATCCATTTTGTTAGATTGATTTCTAAGTTTTCTTGAAGCTGTAGCACAAGCTCAGGCACGGCAGGGAGATAGATCAAGCACACTTTCTTCCCAAATTTCTTTTGTCAACTGCTTAAAGAAGCTGAAGGACCTGACTAGAAGAAGCAGTGTAGTTGTGTGAGGTGTAGGCACAAAAATGTTCCTCATGTGACTGAGGTTATGGAATAAAAACTTACCCATGGGAACTGGGTGGCAGTATGTAGACTAGCCCATGAGAAATGATTGAATTGGCAGCAGCAGTTGTTAGCTTTATGCAGCTGGGCAACTGGAGGCTCAGCAGCTCAGGGTCAAAGAGTAGGTGTTGGCCTAACTCTGTTAAAGTGTTGGGATGTAGAATACTCATGAAGTTATCAGTAAAGAGAAGCTGAAAAAATTGCATACTCATTGTAGTTGAGTTATAGGAAAGTATGTGAGCAGTGGTTGCCTGCTCAGCACAGCTAAAGAGTTGAGAAGATGATTTAATGATGGGGTGTAGTCGTGTAAACCCAATGGGATGCAGTCTTGAGAGGAGACTGAACTGCTTCATGGTGAACAGTTAATAAGGCAATCTGACCTGACACCTAAATACTTACTGAAGGCAGAAGAAGTAAGATGGCCCACAAGCTGAAATCAGTGGTATTAAAATCCTTTATGAGGAAGAGAGAGTTTAAAGGATTATTGTGATTCATAGTGATCACTGACATTTGGATGGGCTGCTGAGAATTTTGTTCAGATCTTTATCAATTGCTTCTTTTGTGATTTGTTTGATTGTAGTTTGTCTTTCGTTCCATGTTTAACTCATGTTAACTCTGGGTGAAGATAGAAGTAGAAGATAGATAATATTGGCCATTGATTTTGTTGATCTATGTCATAATTATTCTTCTATTAATTTAAAACTGTGAAATATTGTGGCTTTATTTTCTTAGTAAATACCTGGGATTTCAAGTCTCATTTACTTAAAATAATAACAGACCCTTAACTGAAGGGTAATGTCTGGAAAAATGGTTGCTTTCTTATAGAGGGCCTTCACGTGGCAGAGATTTATTCCCTTAACTTTTTCCTGGTTCTTCCTCTTTACATTTCATGGCCAAGAGGGAAAATAAATCAGCTACTACCATGTCTTTGCAAATGCTACCTACTGTGAAACCAGCCACTAAGAGAAACTCAAGTGGCTTTCCAACTCTCCTGCAGATTATGGTCACACGCTGCATAAGCTGGCCCACTTCTCATTCAGCTGCAGCAATCAGAGCAGGAATTCTGTGTGGAGTCTTGCAGGGAAAAAAATACATGTCCTGCCATCTGTCCAGATCGAACACATTGTATAACTCCGTTGTTTGATGAATAGTTTACCTCAAAGCTGTTATGAAGCAATTCTTTCTAAAAATGTGGGCAATGTTTTATCAGTAAAACTATCTCAATGCTCTCTGTGCAGCACATTTACATCAGTCAAATGTACAACAGTTTAGCATTTCTAATCATTTCAATTGAAAAAATAGCCTCAAGTATGTAGGACGACCCTGTGGCGCAACTTAAAAGTTTAATTGAGTGCTCCTGAACTGTCATAATGGTTGATTAAAACTGTAGAACCAGACCTTGCTGTCTGGTGATTCTTGGGCTAGCCTGTGGGCAAACAGTCCACTTCAATCTGAATTATTTGAAGGTTTACTGAAAGGTCACCATACTTTATTTGATATACTGTAACAAGGGTGAGTATTATCCCAAAAACAATTTCAAATAAAATAATTTAATATGCAAATTAAATGAACTGAATTTCCTCTGACTGTAATATCCTGGCACACTGTTTGAGTTTTAAGAAAACCTTTTTTTAATGATCTTTGGACCATAGTACTAGTGAAGTCATGCTGCTTTGTTGAAGCTTCTGTCCGTTGAATGAGACATCAAATTGAGATCCTGTTTACACAGTAAGGTGATTAGTTCTGCCAAAGGAACATGAACAAAGATGAATAATGAGTTCCCCTGGTACCTTGGTCAAGATTCCTCACTTACTGCACCATCAAAATGTACATTAATTGTCTACTCATCTTATTTCAGAGACAGTTTATCTCAACTAAAATTGCATTCATGATAATTGATGGAATTCAGGGAAATCCATTTTATGTGAAATGCTTCCACATTTTTTCTGAAACATAATAATGCTATGTAAATGTAGGTTGTCTTTATTTCATATGTTGATGCACTGTATTATCCTGAAGATGGATGAGGTATGCTTCCAGAAGCCTGATGGTTATGTCAGTGAAAGTTTCAAGGTCAGAAATCATAACATCCCATCATCTATCAAATTATGGAATAATGGGAGCTAGAGAAGACAATAGATTATAATTTAAGGATTTTTGGCTTTGAAACACAGGAATATGAAAGCAAAAGATTGTAGACTGTAATTGAAGGTAAGTTTTATTTTATTAATACAATTAGCATTCCACAGAAAATGAAAAGGTTTATGAAATGTTTTAAATGTAATAGAATATGTTGAGGAATGGGTGACAGACAGACTAACATAGATGCAAGATTAACAATGTACCACATTGGAATGGTATTTGTTTGCACTTCAGCTTTACTTAATTGACAGTGAAAAGTAATAAAGCTCATTAAGTCATCCTACAATCTGGGTTAGTTATGATCAGAGGCACTTCTCATGAGTTGATATAACTAAGTTTAAAAATGCATTCCCACAAACATAGACTGTTATGAAGAAATGAATTAGCATCATCAAAAGTTACAGTAAAATGCTTTTGTAGTTACTTTCTGATTACATAACAGAAAAAGAATTCTTGATGTTGTTAAGAGTTAGTATCATCAAAGGTTATATTGTGTGGAGGAGAAATCTAATTGGGAGACCTTACATCTGTAAGACTGTTGGTGGGTTAAACTGTGATGGAAATTATAATTCTCAAGAAATTGCAAATGTAAAGCTGTAATTTCCAATCCACCTACAACCCAATCCAAATTCAACAGGAGTTGAGCACGCACCAAAATCATCAACTGGCCCATCACTTGTATTAAACAATGTTTAATTGTAGTTCTTAACATATCAATTGATCTGAATATTATGCTGCCCAGGTCATCATATAGTGTTATGACCCACTTGGGAAAGTGCACTGAATCCCAAGCCCCAGTACTCCTGGGGTCACCTTCCAAGTTAATTATTTAATCAAAGCATGCAAAGTCCCTGATTTACCTCTCTGATAGAATCAGGCAAACTTAAAGCTCTGACCAAGTATTTCCTAATTATTATTTATATAAAATGAGCTAATACTAATTACAATTAAACTACTACGAACTATCAACATGTGGCTTTACCAGTTAAACTGTAACCCTATTTTGAAACCCCTATCCACAACATACAAATAGACAAATAAAAACATTGGTTTTACGGATGGAGGGAAAAAATCTTGGAACTAAAGCATTAGTCCATAAGGTTCACCAAGGTGATCATTTTGGCTTTCTGTTCTTCAGTCTCTTTCATCCAGGTTCTTTTCACTTCTTTGCAGGAGCAATTGGAACACGAACTATAAAGTGTCTTAGTTATTAGTTAAAGGGAACAGCCTATAACAAATGGTGGAAGAAAATAACTGGCTTTCTTTAGGCTTCAGATATTTTTACTACAGATGGAGAGACACACCATCTCCCTTTCCAGAGGTCCAAAGGCTTCTCTCTGTATCATTCACACCTATAGGCTGTTCAGCTAACCAAAAACCAGTCAGAGAGCTGTTGTCAAACTGATGACTTCTGGCATCCAAATGGTCACAATTCCACAAACCAGTCAGCTATTTGTCACCAACAACTGTCACTCTACATATAACATTTGGTGCCAAAAACAGCTTCCCCCACACCTTGAACAAAGCAGCAATATGTGCCCCACAGACAATGAGTTTCAGTAACTTGTTTTTAGAAGTGTATCACACTTCCCATAACATAGAGAGCAATAAAAGCAAGCTCCTTTTTCTCAAATGGAGGGCCAGATGGTTTGTTTAGTTTTTTTTTTACTGATCAGACTTTAAATGTAGCAACTCTTGAGCTATATCCTATATTCTGGCACATAATAAAGTCTTGTCTCAGCCTCACTGATTAGGTGTTGTGTTCTTCTCACTATTGCAAGTTTAGCTGTGAGCTGAGCATTAACCTCGATGTGAATTCACTCTAAATTAAACACTTACAGTTGACAATAGAATAAAAGTGGTAAAATGTGTTGAGATGACTTGAAGTTGCGATAGGCATTATATAAAAGCAAATCTCTCATTCTTCTTTTCCCAACCCTCCTCTATGGTTATGTAATGCTGAAACACAGTAAATAGTTATTTTAATGGACAAGAGAAAAGATTTGCACCCAGCCTCCAATCTAGTTTGTATCGTGAACCTGTTGATTGGAAATTGTTTTGGGAGCTTATTAAATTTGCATGCTTACATTTTCAAGTTACTGTCTACTTGATTTCTGCCATTCCATTAACCTTCTGAAAAATCAATAATAGTTTTGTCTACCTTCTTTGTCCAGCATATTTCATTCTTCGAACACTATTGTTTATTGATAAAGACTTCCTGGATTGGGAGACTGTATTTCAAAAGAAGTCATGTGGAAGTTCTTGCCACAACAAGGAAATTTGCATCACTAAGAAGATTGTGCTGGAGAAGTCAATGGGATTGCAGGCTGAAAAACACTCAAGACTTGATGATGTATATGCCAGAGTGTTGAAGGAGCTCTGGAGATAATGCCCGAAACGTCGAATCTTCTGTTCCCTAGATGCTGCCTGACCTGCTGTGCTGTTCCAGCAATAAAGTTTCAGCTTTGATCTCCAGCGTCTGCAGACCTCACTTTCTCCCTGGAGATAATCCCCAACATATTGACTATCTTCCAAGCTTGATTAGACCACACTTGGAGAACTTGTCTCATTATCTCAGCGAGGATATTATTGTCTTAGAGAGACTGCAATGAAGGTTCACTAGATTTTTTTATGAGATAGTGCAATTGCTCTATGAAGAGAGATTGGGCAATGTGGGTTTGTATTCTCCAGAGATTTGAAGGGTGAGAGGTGATCTCACTGAAATTTTCAAACTACTTAGAAGATAGATGTAGGTCTGACTTTTCCCCTGGTTGCTGAGTCTAGAATCAGGGGACACAATTTAAAAATAAGGAGGAAAGCACTTTTGAGAAGATTTTTCTTTACTCAGTGTTTTGAACCTTTGGAATTCTGCATCATAGGGAGCTGAGGAAGCTCTGTCTTTGGACATAGTTAAGGTAGAGATTGATAGATTTCCAATTCCCAGTGGTGTACAGGGTTATGGTGAGTGAAGGATATTGAAGTACAGTGGTACCTCGGAATCTGAATTTAATTCATTCCAGGAGGCTGTTCGGATTGCGAAAAGTTCGGATTCCGAAACTATTTTCCCCATAAGAAATAATGGAAAGTGAATTAATCCGTTTCTGCACCCAAAAAAAACATTTTCAAGACACTTTTAACTGCAAATACACATGGTTAAGATAAAATAAGATGAGCAAATGACCTAAATATCAAGTAATAATAATAAAAGCAAGAAATAAATGTATTAACATGAAAATAACTTCATTTACCTTAGTGAGGAGTGCTAATGGTGAATGCACTTATTTGCTTCACTGCTGTTCTTGGGTGCCATGGTGAATGCGCAAGGGTGATAATTAAAAACAAAGCACAAATCAAGGTGAAAACACAAGGTAAACTAGTGATGGACACACGAGAGATGCTTTCACGACTACTTCCCAGAACAAACTGAACAAATGTGCAATCTGAACAGTACGTGGTGTTCGGATTCTGAAAAGGTGTTCAGATTTTAGGGCAAAATTTTCTCGAAATAATTGTTCGGATTCCAAGTAGTTCGAACAATAGGGTGTTCGGATTCCGGGGTCACCACTGTAATTGATCACCCGTGATTGTATTGAATGACAGGACAGACTCGAAGAGCTGAATGGCCACCTGCTATTCCTATGTTCCTAACTCCTGTTTCAACTATTTATTTTGGAAATTCCATAAAAAAGACACAAGTTTTTTTTGCTTAAGAATAATTAAATGTGAATGTTCTTAATTATTCATAGTTAGTTATGAGTATTTTTCAATGAATACTGCGCAAAGGAAAATATATAAGGAAAATGGATTAACTTTTAGGAAATGTTATTGGAGCTTTCATTTGGGACATAGTTACAGCTTAGGAGCAGTCTATTTTCAACAGGAATTGTACTATATTGGTTCTTTGGGTAAGCACCACTTTAACCACCTCTACCAATGTTTTTGTCAAAGGTTCGATTATAAATTAATTCAGTTAGAAAGAATCTGAAAACATGGAAATTCTGTTTAAAATAAGAATTGGTATCTTTGAGATAGAACTAAACTTACATCAAACAAAATATCTCTTGAAGAAATTAGTATCTATTACTCAAACATATGACATAATCGACTCAAACATCATCTCTATGAACTACAACAAAAAGGACTCATGATCAGATCTACGGAGTCTCTCAATAGTGTTTTATTACATGCTAAATCCATCTGACATACATTTTAAATTTGATTATACTAATTATCTGTAGATGTGGATGTTGAATTATGCAAAAAATGTTGATTGAAAAAATGATTTATTTTCTTGTCATAGAGACATTAATCTAGTGAAACGAACAATTCCATTTCAAAAATTCCTTTAAATATGTAGGCAGGAAAATATTCCCTAGTTTCTAAGTGACTGAAGATAGAGTTCTTCGGAATCAGAATGTACAAGCATTTTGGTACAGCTCAGCCAGCAATTTTATAAATTCCTCTGAGTTCCCTTACCATTTGTCATAAGCCTCAAAAGTTTGGTACATAGCCAAAAATAACATCCTGCTTCCTGACATGAAAATGTCACAGTAAGTGACAACAAACATACGTAGATATAAAGCTATTCATGCAATATAAAGATGATTGACAACATTGATTCTTAAGGCTGGAGGTTGACTTTTCACCTCACATCATTCTGATGTTGTCATTGCTCAAAGTTATTTCTTGCTTTCTGTATCCAGTGATGTGCATTTGCAATTTTAAGAGTTTGCTTGTATTCTTCCAGCTCACTGAATGATTATTCAGAGCTGAGGGATAAGTATATTTTAATTGTCCATTCATGTGAATGCAGCAATGTCCTTTGTTTTTTAAATGGTAAAAAGTATAAAATGGAGTCACATATTTGAAGTGAGACAGTTTGGAATAACCAATTGTCCATTTATTTTACACATCCCACGCTGTTGATTATAGATAAATATACTGTTAATATTTTTGTTAGCCAAGTGTTTGAGATTTTGATAGATTTGTTACTGCAAAAAGTCTCCAATCATAATATGAGTATAGGGTTACAGGGAAAGGGTGTGGGAAGTGGGAAGTGGCCTTAGGTGGCCTTAGGGATGTACTGTTGCTCAGTAAGGGTGCAGTTCTCCACAAAAAGGGCTAGAGAATCACATGTCTTACCATGTGTTCCACTGCTGCTATGGATGCAGTTGTCCTATGGTTTCATTATGAATGTGTGGCTGAGATCCAAGAATGGTAATTACTAAGCTGAGTGGAGTCTGTTGACACAGCTTACAAGGGAGTGCAAGCTTTGTTTGATTATCATCTTTATTATCTTGTAATGAGTTATTTTTTAAAAATGTGTTTTTTTAAACGCATGTGGTTTATTTGTAAAAGATTAGGAGTTGTGAAGTGGATGAAAGCTTTTGACATTGATACATCCATTCTACTTGATTGGTTGATGACATTTTTCACAGCCTTTGTTTTAGTAAGGTTTGTTGCATTAGTTTCAGGTGCATTGTCAGTGCCAGGCTTGTCAATGGCTGTTTTGTTCTGAATGTAGTGGATATTGGTAAGTGAATATGGAAAACGCATGAGGGGCATGGAAGGGTTGTGGGGTACGGTGGGCGGTGTGGTCTATGGATGGTGGTGATGGTAGTGGATCAGAGTCATGAAGGGAGCATAGAAATGATAAGAGAAGTTATGGAAGAGACATGAGAAATGTAACTGAACATGGAGGGGGCATGGGAGATGACGGAATAATGGCCAGGGAGCCCAACAAACATAGAGGATAGGGTTGATAGCCCAGAGAACTGAGGTAGAACTTCTAACCAGTCTGTTATGGCACCTGCCCACATCCATTGCTGCCTTGTGCCTACCTAAGGAGGTGGCAGACATCTCTGTCCACACTCATAGAGATGAAAATTCCCTGGGAATGAGAGGATGTGATAGGTTTGGGATTTCACAGTCAGGAAACTCCTAAGGTCACAATTCCAGGAGAAGAGGGAATGATCTGGTCCTTTATGTGCCGGTACAACAAATCTGAAACACTCCTTTCAGATAAGAATAACCCAGGCACATGATACAACCAGGACCCCTTATAGTGCACGGATACCACACACCACAGGGTTCAGGAGCTCCTCATACCAAATACTTTACTCTTAAAAATTTAGTAAAATCAAGAACAATTATGACTTTATGCTAACTATCTCATGTCTTAATTCTCTGAGGCTTCACTCCTTCTAAAGTGAAATGCTACACTTCCCATTTCTCTTTTGCAATTTAAAACTAACCCCTCAAAAGTGAACACAAATCTAAATTGTCTCAATCAGTTCAATTTCATTTTAGCTCATTTGCCACTGGGCAAACAAAACAATCAATTGCATACCTAATTGATTGGTATCAATTCATGCAATATAAAGATGATTGACAACATTATCATTAACCCAATTCCTGATTGAACAAACCCAGAAGCAAGGCATTAACCTTGAAGCAGCTTCTGATGTTGAACAGCAAAAATAAAATAGGTGTACATCAGAAAATAAATGATTGAGTAAAAATGTCAATACTTTTATCCTTATCCGTAGATTTTGTAAATTTCGTATTCATGACCTTCTGCATTCCATTGTTCACTTAGCACGTTACTCATCAAGATTCTTTCAAATGAAAGTAGTTTTAACCTGCAAGAACATTTTAATGGATCTATCCTGCATTTTTTTCAGCACTGTATATCCTAAAGGTAGCATGCCAAAAAAAAATCACTTAGTCCTTAAATTGTGATCAGCTAGTCAGCTAGTGTATTCGACATAAGCTCCTTCCTTTTTCTGCCTCTGAAGACAATTCAAATTCTGCTTGTAGTTTCAAGGCTCAAATCTTTTCTCTTTCTGCTACCAGATGCAATTCAACTGTTCTCTTAGTGCCCTCTCTGTAGATGATTGACAGCCTCCAAACAAAAGATGGAGGAGTGACCTCTAGGCCTTTATTATTGGTCTCTTGAGTGAAATAAGGTTGCTCCAATGTCTCCAAACAGAAGGATCATTCATAAACAAAAGTCTTTATTTTACACATTCATGAGATGCAGCCATCATTGGCTGTGCCAACACTTATTGCCTATCCTAGTTGTCCTTGAGAAGGTAGAGGTGAGTTGCCTCCTTGAACCACTGATGCCCGTTTAATAATAAGTTCAAATAAATTTCTCCAGTGGAGAAACAGAAAATAAAATATAATATTTTGAGGTGATGTGAGTTTGCCTTGTACAGAGTACTTCACCTGATGCAACAATGCTTCTGACATTTCCTATAGTGTAAATCACTGGGCATTTTTGAAAAAAAAAACAGACATTTGATACTGCAAATTGTTGTATACAAATATCACATCCATGCCTGGGCTAACATTAAGCCAGAGTACAGCATACATCCATAGAGTATCATACTTCAAGTAATCCACAAGGTGAGGAGAATAATGAGATCTTTATACCCTCAGGTCGTTTACTATGATGCAGTAATGATATCGTGAGCATGACTGTTAAAGGTATACTACCATGAAACATTGCCCCTTTTTCCAAAGATAAAACTTATCCGAACAGTTATACATGGTTGTACATCAGCATGTACAATCAATTTGACAATTGTATATACAGATAAACCAAAGTTTACAAGACAAACATTCAAACTTCACTGTAATGCTGTGGAGGTTTGACATCTCATCTTGATCTGGTGATCATTTGTATATCAAATAAAGTATGTGTGATTCCCTGCACTTATTTGACAACTTGATTGCCTAGTTACTGGTTGCTGTCTCTCAAGCATCTATGCACATTAGAACATTCTTCTTCACTCTTTTCATGCACGATTGGCTCTCTGTACATTGGTATAAGCTGGCATCTGTTCCTTTGTAGTGTATCCTGATGATCAATAATGATTTCATTGTTCTCGGCTGGTTGCATGTTTTAGAATCCTTTGCTGGTATCCAAACATTTGTACTTGTATTTGCATTTCTAACTCACATTCTTTGCCCAGTGTGCAGTTTTGGTTGTTCTCTACGTGCTTGCTTCTCGTGTATCTCTTGGTTTTTGAAGAAGAATGTTCTGTACCACAGAATGGTTAGGCAGTTGGTTGCTGGCAATGTTATTTGCACATGGCCACTGAGTATAGATTTTTCTGGTGAAGATAATTCCTTCTCAATTGGAGTTACACAAAAATGCTATAATGCAATGCAAACATTTTCCTTTGTTGCTTTGCATTTGAAGAATGTTGGTTGTATGTACAACTACATTTGCTAGATTGTTTGAGTGTGGATAGTTGGGTGATACTATGATGCGGATCACTTAATACACGTCCTTAAACAATTTGTCAGAATTTGCAGTATGTTCTCCGATACTAATCTTCGCCATACATTGTCAATAGGTTTGCTGCTATATTTTTCCAAGGAGTGGACTGAACAATATGTAGATCTAGATGCATTCATTGTTGTTGAGTTTGATACACTTGGTATGTTTTACGTGCATTCACGAATCATTGAATATCCTGATACAAAGCTGGCATAGATTCATGTGCTAACAGTCTTGTGCATTCAATACATGTGTATCCTTGGTGTGAAATGGACGTGAAATCTTGGCTTACTGATTTTTGTTTGAGGACTTCTTTACCCTTGAAAATGACTTGTTGTGATACACCAAGCTCATCTCCGTATGGTCAAAATGAACAAATGTTCTCAATACTTCTTTAGTGTTGTCGGGCCATCCCGAGACAGTACGTTTTTGTTAATAACTTTTGTAGCTGCTTGTCCTTGGCAGATGATAATTGCAACTATTCATAATGCCTCTGGCTGTAGTGTAACAGATCAACCTTGAGAATATCTTCAATATCGTAGTCTACAGCATCAACATGGAGATCCAGAGAAATATCTTGATCTTTGTTTGGATTTTGTAATCTGCTCATTGTGTGAGATGTGTTCACCCAGTATCTGGCTTATATACTCATTTCAAAGTCATCTCCTTGGAGAATATTGACTGATTCTATTGCATAATTTATAGTCTGTTCCACCATCGTTGGAATGGTTTGAATGTCATGAATTGTGACCATAATGAGTTATGTGTATACTGTTAGTTCTGTGATTGTCAAACCATTAGTATCTACTAGGTAGAAAATTTTGGAAATAGAAATGAACTTGCTTATTGGCTCTGCAGTGTGATTGTGCCAATGTTTGGAATTGGTGATCTGTTATACACTGTAAGGTGGTCTGTCATAAACTGTACCGTGGAGCACCACTTCCTAGAGTATACTTTTCAGAATGTGCTGTGGTAAATATTTGCACTAGTTCCCTTGACAATTTTAGCTTTTGGTATATGTCATCTTGTCTTTACAGGACAATACTAATTGTTATAAAAGCATCTGATGTCTTATGCTATCAACATGGCTTGTGAGGTTACAACAAGCCACACGAGTATCTAACATCCCTTGATACCACACATATCAAGAAATATGAACAGCTTTTGGAAAAGTTTGACAAGCTGTGTCTGTTACTGATTTTTTTTGGTTTGGTTCACTTTGCTGATCATAGCAATGACATTGACTGTACCTAAAGTATGTATTGTTATTAGCCTACCATTATAGCTTCATACTTGTATCTATCCTAAAAGATGCATCGATGATATGGCCCTTTTTCTTGCCCAAAAGATCCTTCCTACAGACTTCACTTTGTGCGGAAGCAATTATTAATTCAGTCAGTCTCTCTGACAGATCCTTTTCTGAAAAATCACACTCATCCCCTTTGCAATGCCATCTTCCAACAAACTGGTCAATAGACTCTCAGAGGTCCTGTCTGTTTGACATGAGTGGAGTCTGGTAATCCTGGTTAACTCTTACCTTGAGCTAATCTTTGAGTACCTTCCAGATTTTTTCTGGACCTTTCTGATTGCCCATTAAAAATTAGATGTGTTAATTCCACAAATCCCTCCTTGCCAATAGCAAGTTTGATTTTTAGAGCACTTTTCTCAGGCTCATCTATTCCTTGGTTTGTAAAATAAAACAGCATGCTTTATTTGAGTAATTGAAATTTAGCAAAGACGTCACTGGAATCCATGTTTCCTTTCCATTTCACTTTAGAGGTCTTTAGGTTTGTTTTAGAAATATAGTACTGTAGTGTGTTTGTTTATTTCTTTTCTGCATTGACTTCTCTCTTCTTTTAATTTCCTTTGTTTTTTGCATTTGTCACACCTTTTTTTCCTGGTTGCAATTCCTTTAAGATTTGTAGGTGTGCATTAGCAGTTTCTGTTTGCATGTGGGATACACATCAAAATAGGAGTGATACGGTATAACATCTTGCAAAATGTCCAGATTACAGAGGTGGAAGTGCTGGATGTCTTGAAATGGTTAAAGGTGGATAAATCCCCAGGACCTGATCAGGTGTACCCGAGAACTCTGTGGGAAACTAGAGAAGTGATTGCTGGGCCTCTTGCTGAGATATTTGTATCATCGATAGTCACTGGTGAGGTGCCGGAAGACTGGAGGTTGGCAAACGTGGTGCCACTGTTTCAGAAGGGCAGTAAAGACATTTACTGATTCCTGAAGAAGGGTAATGCCCGAAACGTCGATTCTCCTGTTCCCTAGATGCTGCCTGACCTGCTGCGCTTTTCCAGCAACACATTTCCATCTCTGATCTCCAGCATCTGCAGACCTCACTTTCTCCTCCAGTAAAGACATGCCAAGGAACTATAGACCAGTTAACCTGACTTCAGTGGTGGGCAAGTTGTTGGAGGGAATCCTGAGGGACAGGATGTACATGTATTTGGAAAGGCAAGGACTGATTAGGGATAGTCAACATGGCTTTGTGCGTGGGAAATCATGTCTCACAAACTTGATTGAGTTTTTTGATAAAGTAACAAAGAAGATCGATGAGGGCAGAGTAGTAGATGTGATCTATATGGACTTCAGTAATGCGTTCGACAAGGTTCTCCATGGGAGACTGATTAGCATGTTTAGTTCTCATGGAATACAGGGCGAACCAGCCACTTGGTTGGATATATTGACATCTGTCCTTGAGACATAATACAATAATAGGGGTCTCCAAATGCATTTATTCTCCAAGCCTATATTTATTCATATTCATTGTCCATTAAAAAGCTAATAGAGTCATAGAGATGTACAGCATGGAAACAGACCCTTCGGTCCAACTCGTCCATGCCGACCAGACAGCCCAACCCAATCTAGTCCAACCTGCCAGCACCTGGCCCATATCCCTCCAAACCCTTCCTATTCATATGCCCATCCAAATGCCTCTTAAATGTTGTAATTGTACCAGCCTCCACCATTTCCTCTGGCAGCTCATTCCATACATGTACCACAAACTTGATTGAGTTTTTTGAGGAAGTAACAAAGAAGATTGATGGGGGCAGAGCGGTAAATGTGATCTATATGGACTTCAGTAAGGTGTTCGATAAAGTTCCCCATGGGAGACTGATTAGCAAGGTTAGATCTCACAAAATACAAGGAGAACTAGTCATTTGGATACAGAACTGGCTCAAAGATAGAAGACAGAGGGTGGTTGTGGAGGATTGTTTCTCAGACTAGAGGCCTGTGATCAGTGGAGTGCCACAAGGATCGGTGCTGGTACACTGTGTGAAAACGTTTCCCCGTAGGTCCCTTTTATATCTTTCTCCTCTCACCCTAACCTATGCCCTCTAGTTGTGGACTCCCCCATCCCAGGGGAAAGACTTTGCCTATTTGCCCTATCCATTCCACTCATAATTTTGTAAACCTCTATAAGGTCTCCCCTCAGCCTCCGACGCTCCAGGGAAAACAGGCCCAGCCTGTTCAGCCTCTTGCTGAGATATTCCCTATAGCTCAAATCCTCCAACCCTGGCGACATCCTTGTAAATCTTTTCTGAACCCTTTCAAGTTTCATAACACCTTTCCGATAGGAAGGAGACCAGAATTGCACACAATATTCCAACAGTGGCCTAACCAATGTCCTGTACAGCTGCAACATGACCTCCCAACTCCTGTACTCAA
>NC_057734.1:36132692-36149651 GCF_004010195.1 Chiloscyllium plagiosum
TCAAGGAGCTATGAACCTGCACTCCAAGGTCTCTTTGTTCAGCAACTCTCCCGAGGACCTTACCATTCCGTGTATAAGTCCTGCTAAGATTTGCTTTCCCAAAATATAGCACCTCGCATTTATCTGAATTAAAATCCATCTGCCACTTCTCAGCCCATTGGCCCATCTGGTCAAGACCCTGTTGTAATCTGAGGTAACCCTCTCCGCTGTCCACTACACCTCCAATTTTGGCTGTCAATGCAAACTTACTAACTGTACTTCTTATGCTCGCATCCAAATCAATTATGTAAATGACAAAATGTAGATAACCCAGCATCGATCCTTGTGGCACTCCACTGATCACAGGCCTCCAGACTGAGAAACAACCCTCCACCATCACCCTCTGTCTTCTACCTTTGAGCCAGTTCTGTATCCAAATGGCTAGTTCTCCTTGTATTCTGTGAGATCTAACCTTGCTAATCAGTCTCCCATGGGGAACTTTATCGAACGCCTTACTGAAGTCCATAGAGATCACATTTACCGCTCTGCCCTCATCAATCCTCTTTGTTACTTCCTCAAAAAACTCAATCAAGTTTGTGAAACATGATTTCCCCCCTTAAAGCCATGTTGACTATCTCTAACCAGTCCTTGTCTTTCCAAATACATGTACATCCTGTCCCTCAGGATTCCACTGACATCAGGTTCACTTGTCTAAAGTTCCCTGGCATGTCCTTACCACCCTTCTTAAACATTGGAGCCACGTTAGCCAACCTCCAGTCTTCCGGCACCTCACCTGTGACTATCGATGATACAAATATCTCAGCAAGAGGCCCAGCAATCACTTCTCTAGCTTCCCACAGAGCTCTAGGTTACACCTGATCAAGTCCTGGGGATTTATCCACCTTTACCCATTTCAAGACATCCAGCACTTCCTCCTCTGTAATCTGGACATTTTGCAAGATGTCACCATCTATTTCCCTACAGTCTATATCTTTTCCACAATAAATACAGTATCTCCCCCATTTTCTGCGGCTCCACACAAAGGCCGCCTTGCTGATCTTTGATGGGTCCTTGATGATTTCCCTCTTAAGTATACTCCTACTTTCTTTATACTCTAAGAGTTCACTCATTCTATCGTGTATATAACTTACATATGCTTCCTTCTTTTTCTTAACCAAAACCTCTATTTCTTTCGTTATCAACCATTCCCTATACATACTAGTCTTCCCTTTCACCCTGACAGGAATATACTTTCTCTGGATTCTTCTTATCTCTTTTCTGAAGGCTTCCCATTTTTCAGCCATCCCTTTATCTGTGAACATCTGCCCCCAATCAGCTTTCGAAAGTTCTTGCCTAATACCGTCAAAATTGGCCTTTCTCCAATTTAGAACTTCAACTTTTAGATCTGGTCTATCCTTTTCCATCATTATTTTAAATCTAATAGAATTATGGTCACTGGCCCCAAAGTGCTCCCCCACTGACACCTCAGTCACCTGCCCTGCCTTATTTCCCAAGTTTTGCACCTTCTCTAGTAGGTATATCCACATACTGAAAATTGTCTTGTATACACTTAACAAATTCCTCTCCATCTAAACCCTTAACACTATGGCAGTCCCAGTCTATGTTTGGAAAGTTAAAATACCCTACCATAACCATCCTATTATTCTTACAGATAGCTGATATCTCCTTACAAGTTTGTTTCTCAATTTCTCTCTGACTATTAGGGGGTTTATAATACAATCCCAATAAGGTGATCATCCCTTTCTTATTTCTCAGTTCCACCCAAATAACTTCCCTGGATGTATTTCCAGGAATATCCTCCCTCAGCACAGCTGTAATGCTAACCCTTATCAAAAATGCCACCCCACCCCCCCCCACCCTTGCCTCCCTTTCTATCCTTCCTGTAGTATTTGTGTCCTAGAACATTAAGCTGCCAGTCCTGCCCATCCCTGAGCCATGTTTCTGTAATTGCTGTGATATCGCAGTCCTTTGTTCCTAACCATGCCCTGAGTTGATCTGCCCTCCCAATTAGGCCCCTTGCATTGAAATAAATGCAATTTAATTTATTAGTCCTCCTTGTCCCTGCCTGCCCTGACTGTTTGACTCACTTCTGTGCTCAACTGTACCAGTCTCAGATTGATCTCTTTCCTCACTATCTCCATGGATCCCACCCCCCACCTTACTAGTTTAAATCCTCCCCAGCAGTTCCAGCAAATTTCCCTGCCAGTATATTAGTCCCCTTCCAATTTAGGTGCAATCCATCCTTCTTGTACAGGCCACTTCTACCCCAAAAGACATTCCAATGATCCAAAAATGTGAATCCTTCTCCCATACACTAACTCCTCAGCCATGCATTCATCTGCTCTATCCTCCTATTCCTGCCCTCACTAGCCCGTAGCACCGGGAGTAATCCAGATATTACTACTCTCGAGGACTTCCTTTTCAAATTTCTGCCTAACCCCCTGTAATCTCCCTTCAGAATCTCAACCTTTTCCCTTTCTATGTCGTTGGTTCCAATATTGTCAATGACCTCTTACTGGCCCCTCTCCCCATGAGAACATTCTGCACCCTCTCTGAGACAGCCTTGATCCTGGCACCAGGGAGGCAACACACCATTCTGCTTTATACAGATAGAAACATCTGTCTGTACCTCAGACTAGAGAACCCCCAACGCAATTGATCTCTTGGAACCCGACGTATCCCTCGTTGCATTAGAGCCAGTCTCAATACCAGAAACTTGGCTGTTCATGCTACATTTCTTTGAGAATCCATCACCCCCTACATTTTCCAACACAGCATACCTGTTTGAAATGGGTATATCCACAAAAGACTCTTACACCAGCTGCCTACCTCTCTTACCTTTCCTGGAGTTAACCCATCTATGTGACTGTATCTGAGACTTTCCCCCCTTCCTATAACTGCCATCCATCACATACTGTTGCTGTTGCAAATTCCTCATTGCTTTTAACTGTCTCTCCAACCGATCCATTCGATCTGATAAGATTCACAGCCAACAGCATTTATGGCAGATATAATCCGCAGTGTAACCCTTAAACTCTCTTTAAACTCCCACATCTGACAAGAAGTACATATCACTCTATTAAAGGCCATTTTCGCTCTTTCACAATCTACAGACCCAGAAATTAACACCGTCTTATTCCTCTACCAACACTGCCCCAGGTTAAATTAATAGTTACGTCTTATATTTTAAGTTTAATCAAGAAGGCTTGTATACCCTTGAGTTTAGAAGACTGAGAGGGGATCTGATTGAGACGTATAAGATTATGAAAGGATTGGACACTCTGGCAGCAAGAAACATGTTTCCGCTGATGGGTGAGTGCCGAACCGGAGGACACAGCTTAAAAATACGGGGTAGACCATTTAGGACAGAGATGAGGAGAAACTTCTTCACCCAGAGAGTGGTGGCTGTGTGGAATGCTCTGCCCCAGAGGGCAGTGGAGGCCCAGACTCTGGATTCATTTAAGAAAGAGTTGGATAGAGCTCTCAAAGATAGTGGAATCAAGGGTTATGGAGATAAGACAGGAACAGGATACTGATTAGGAATGATCAACCATGATCATGTTGAATGGCGGTGCAGGCTCGAAGGGCTGAATGGCCTACTCCTGCACCTATTGTCTAAGAGACATATCCCCAAAAACATATAACCAACATCTTTAATAATAGATTCTAACCTTTTCCCCATGACAAATGTTAAGCTAACTGGCCTGTAGGTTCCTACTTTCTGCCTCATTTTTTGAATGAAGGAGTTACATTGGCCACTTTCCCATATTAATTAACCTTCCCTGAACTGAATTTTAGACTATTGAAAAAAATGTATCAAATATTTCACTGGCGGCTACTTTTTAGAGTCCAGAATGAAATCCGTCAAGACCTGGAACTGTTCTGTTCTGATCGCAAAAGAGATCCTGAACTTCCAAGTGCTGCCACTTCAACACACCATCTTGTTCCTTGGGCAACATTTCTTTCTCAGGTTTGCTGCAGTGCTCCAGTGAAGCTCAGTGCAAGATGGAAGAACAGCACCTCACTTTCTGTTTGGGGACGCTGTAGCGTTCCAGATTCAAGATTTGGAGATGCCAGTGTTGGACTGGGGTGTACAAAGTTAAATTAAACCAACAGGTTTAATTGGAAGCAATAGCTTTCTGAGTGCCGCTCCTTCATCAGGTGGTTGTGGAGGCCACAATTGTAAGGCACAGAATTTATAGCAAAAATTTACAGTGTGATCTAACTGAAATTATACATTGAAAAATACCTTGATTGTCTGTTGAGTCTTTCATCTGTTCAAATACCATGATAGTTTCACTTCTTTGATGTGTAAATCACAAAACTTTTTTTAAAAATTTGTATTCTCAGGTTGCCTGTAACAATTGGTGTTAGCTAGACAATATGTTGAAGGTGTTAGCCCCCTGCGTTCTCTGTCTATGCCATGATGTTGAGATTGATTCTAATCTAAAAAGTGAGATAACAGAGTTTTACGTGAATTCATGCAATTTTTGAGCAAAGCACAATGTAACTCTGCAAGTACAAATTCACCCCACAAAATATATGTATATGTGTGTGTGTGTGTCTGGCTTGGGAGGTTGTGAGAGAGAGTGTATATGTATATGTATATGTGTATGTGAGTGAAGAGTGTCTTAAGTCTGTGAGGGGGTACGTGTGTGGGTGTGTTTGTGTATCTGGGGTGGGGGCTTGTGAGTGTCTGTGAGAGAGAGTATACGTGTGAGTGTAGCGTGGTCTAAGTCTCTGAGAGGATGCATGTGTGAGTGGGAGTATGTGAGTCTGTAAGGGTGTGAGAGTGTCTGTGTGTGTAGGTAGGATTGTCTGTGTATGTGTGTATAGTGCAATGGTGGTCACCTGTAGTGTGACATGAACCCAAAGTCCCGGTTGAGGCCCTCCCTATCGGTATGGAACTTAGCTATCAGCCTCTGCTCGGCCACTTTTCGCTGCTGCCTGTCCCGAAGTCCGCCTTGGAGGATGGTCACCCGAAGGTCCGAGGTCGAATGTCCTGGACTGCTGAAGTGTTCTCCAACTGGGATTGTTGATTGTTATGCGGTGTCCATTCATCCATTGCCGTAATCTTTGCTCAGTTTCCCCAATGTACTATGCCTCAGGGGATCCTTGCCTGAGATAGACAACGTTGGCTGAGTCACATGATTACCTGCTATGTACATGGTGGGTATGTCCCCACGTGTAATAGTGGTGTCCATGTCCACACTCTGACATGTCTTGCAGCGCCTACTGTGACAGGGTTGTATGGAGTTGTCCTGAAAGCTAGGCAGCTTGCTACGAACATATGATCTGTTTGAGGTTTGGCGGTTGTTTAAAGGCGAACATTGGAGGTGTGGGATAGGTCTTGGCGAGATGCTCATCCTCATTGATAATGTGTTGCAGGTCAAGAAGAACATGGTGTAGTTTTTCATCTCCTGATAAGTAGTGAACAATGAAGGGTACCCTGTCGGTTGCAGCATGTGTCTGTCTTCTGAGGAGGTCATTACACTTCCTTGCTGTAGCACGTCGGAACTGGCAGTCGATTAGTTGAGCATCATACTCCGTTCTTATGAGGGCATGCCCGTCAAGTTCCTCCTCATCTGAGCAGATCTGGTGTACACGTCAGGCTTGTCCATAGGGGATGGCTGTTTAATATGTTTTGGGTGGAAGCTGGAGAACTGTAGCATTGTGAGGTTGTGGTGGGTTTGCGGTAGAGTGTGGTGCTGAGGTGTCCATCCTTGATGGAGATGCATGTGTCCAAGAATGAGACAGATAGTCGAGAGTAGTCCATGGTGAGTTTGATGGTGGGATGAAACATGTTGATACCACTGTGTAGTTTTATCAGTGACTCCTTGGGTCCAGAGGAAGAAAATGTCATCAGTGTACCTGGTGTATAATGTTGGTTGGAGATCCTGTGTAGAAAAGAAGTCTTGTTCGAACCTGTGCATGAAGATGTTGGCATATTGGGGTGCAAATTTGGTCCCCATGGCTGTTCCATGTGACTGGTTGTCAAAGGTGAAGACGTTGTGATCGAGGATAAAGCGGATGAGTTGTAGGATGGTATTTGGAGATTGGCAGTTGTTGGTGTTGAGTACTGAGGCTGTTGCCACAATGCCATCATTGTGGGGGATGCTGGTGTAGAGTGCTGAAACATCCATTGTGACAAGGAATGTTCCCAGTTCGACTGGTCATTGGCTGCTGAGTTTCTGTAAGAAATCCGTAGTGTCGTGACTGAAGCTGGGGATCCCCTGTACAATAGGTTTCAAGATGCCTTCAACATAGCCAGAAAGATTCTTACACAGGGTCCCATTGCCTAATACGATGGGAACGTCCTGGTATGTTGGCTTTGTGTACCTTTGGAAGGCAGTAGAAGTCGCCTACATGAGAAGTACGTGGGATGAGGGTGCTTAGGGAACTCTGAAGTACTGGATCCAAAGTCCTGATTAATGTGTTTAATTCACAGGTGTGTCCTTTGGTTGGATCAGCTGGTAGTTGCCTGTGGTGTTCCTGGTTGTTCAGTTGTCGGTACACTTCCTTACAGTAATTTGTTCCATTCTGAATGACAATGGCTCCTCCTTTATCTGCTGGTTTGATGACAATGTTGTGATTGGTTTTGAGAGCCTGGATGGCATTGCGTTGTGAACAGGTGATGTTTTGCTCCACCTTGTGGATACGGCTGATGAACCTGGCATTTATATAAATTCAATAACGTTTGGGATTGAGCTTTCCCATGTCCTTATGTCAACCCCCATACACCAGGCCTTTTTATCACTCAACCCATTGTTAGCCACTAACAGTCCCATTAATAGCTATTCACCCTCCTAGCTAGATCGTTATCCACTCCTTTGTTTGTACAACCGATCTTCTCTCTCTTTGGGCTGTATCCTCACCTATTGTTTACTCCTCAACCCCTCCCCTTCATTCTACCTTCTAAAAGTAAACCAATATTTTCCTAGCTGCTGTCAGTTCATCGGAAGGGTCACTTGACCTGAAATGTTAACTCTGATTTCTCTCTATAGATGTTACACACCTGCTGAGCTTTTCCAGCAATTTCTATATTTGTGTGTTCTCTTGGTTTTTATTAATCTGGGAATTAACCTGTCAATTTGAATTTCCAAGAACTCACTCTGTACTTACATCCCTGGTAATTGCAAGTTTTTGAGTTCCTCCTTTCCTTTTGATTGCTGATTGACAGCTGTTACTTGTATCCTCTCCAGTGAAGACTAATGCAAAACATCTGTCAATTCATCTGCTATCTCTTTATCTTCCATAACTAATTCCCAGGCTCACTTTCTATAGGGCCAACACTTTTTTTCTTAAAGTCTTTTTTTTAGATATCTGAAGAAAAATTCCCTATATGTTTTTATATTTTCGTGACTCTCTGTGATTTATTAATTTTTCCCTCCTTATTAATCTTTTAGTAATGCTTTGCTTTTTTTTAGTATTCTATCTAATCTTCTAACCTGCCACCTATCTTTGCAGAACTATATGTCTTTTCTTTGAGTTTGTACTAAAACCACAGATGGCACATCCATCCCTTAGAATTTTTCTTATTTGTTGGAATGTATCTATTCTGTGCTCTCTAGAATATCCCCTTAAATGTTTGCCATTGCATTTGTGTTGACCCATCCCTTAACCAGAATTCCCAGTTCACGTTTGCTAGCTCTACTTTCACACCCTCGTGATTGCCCATGTTTAATTTCAAAATAAGTCTTGGACTCACACTCCTCTCCTTTAAGTGGGTATAAAATTTAATCGTATTATGGTTGTTGCCACACAGCCAAGAGGTACTACTTTCAACTTTCTCTCCTTCCACCATTGATGCACAAGACAGCATTGTGTACCATTTACAAGATGCACTACAGCAACTCACCAAGGCTCCTTCATCGGCACCTTCAAAAGTGTGACCTTTACCACCTAGAGCAACAAGTACAGAGCCACAACTTGCAAGATCCTCTCCAACCCAGAAACCACCCTGAGACAAAACTGCATTGCTATTTCTTCAACATCATGGACTGAACTCCCTTCCAAACTGCACTGTGGGTATATCAACCCCAATGGTCTGCAACAGTTCAAGAAGATAGCTCAGCATTACTTTCTCAAGGTCAATTACTGATGGGCAATAAATATAACCTGAAGCAGCAAGTCCACATCTTGGGTGTGAATTTTTAAAAATGCTTAACATTTCAGTCAAAGACTTTTCAAAAGAACTTAGTTATGACAATTGACTATTCCACACTGCTGGATGTGAAGACTCCAATAGCAATGACCTGTTTTCAGGAAAACTACCCAGAGGCAGAGACCTGAAGCTAAAACTCCAGACTTTCTTGTTGAGTCCTGCCGTCAAGGCCACAGGAATTGTGGAAGGAATGGAGAGATACATTCAGTAAAAAATTAAAGGATTGAAATGACCAGAGGAGCAAATCTTGAAGTTTGTAACCTCTAGCTGAACTCCTGCGATAACTTTATTTTTAGTAAGTACAGCTTCATACTTGTTTCTGGTTAATTTATTCTTCAGGCAGTTATTTCTTCATCATGAACAGCTGTTGAAATCACATGCCATGATGTTCACTTACAAGTCATCATATGTAGTGATATTAATTGCTGCACGTTATCAAGAATGTGATGTCAAGTTTATTACTTAAGAAAATGATAGATTGATGTAATTGTCTTGATTGGACAGCACCAGCACATTGTATCAGTAAGTGTGAGATAACATGTTCAGTGCTTTGATTCTGCTCAGCACCTTGTGTCAGCTAATGTCATGAGATGACACCAGAAAGATGGGCGATCCTTTCCCTGGAGGCTTCAGATGCTTTTTATATCCTATCAGGAATTCACCAGATGTAGTTCTGGGTTACTGGAGAGGTGATACCTCCAGCTGGCATGTATTACGCAAACATCATAATTTTCACATCAGACAAATAATGCTGAAATTCTGGGTGAAGAGACGCAAGAAAGGTCCTACCTTTGTAAAAGCATCCTCATGGTCTGGATTTGCCCCAAGGAGTAGGCTCTGTGTCTTAGTTACAATGAGACTATGAACTCATGTACAAACAAGACATCTTTGGATTTAAATATGCAAAAGGAAAATAGCATAAATCTCTCCTTTGCTATGCCTTTTCCAGCAAGTGCTATTTACCAGCAAAATGCTGTTATTTTAGGGTAATGTAGGCATAAAATGGCAGTTTAATCATAGTGGTCATTTACTTTTTTCTGGTATATAAGAACCAACTACAGGTTAACCACTCAATATCTTTTTAGGATGGCCCTGAACCCAGATGTAAATTTTCTAACTTAGCATTAGTAAGAAGACAACATTGCTTTAAATAAATTCTCATCTGAACATATTGTAGGTTCCTTTTAATAGGGAATATAGATTGAATACACACACTGCTGACCTGTATTGTTCAAGCCTGGGGTAGTGATATTGATTGAATGAGAATTCACGTTGACCCCAAGAGGTCAGCTGCACAACCCCATGTGTACCTGAACTTATTGAAAGCAATTTCTGCTGTTTGAACTCTGCCCTGTCACCTCTACATTTTAATCCAGTCAAAATTGAATAAAGTTAAACTCCCTTAATGCTACCCATGAGGATCTTTGGTTAAATGAGCTGGAATAATTGGAACCCAGATTTTAATGGGTGTGAGCTTACTGTTCAGCACAAATGATATTGTAGTTTTCACTGAATAAGTGCTGATGTCACATGCTTCCTTTGGAAAAGTTACATTAATACTCTTCTCAAACCTTTTTATTAAAAAACTTACTTGGCATAATATATAACAAATGCATTTTCTTTTACTATAAATCCAAAGCAGGCACAAAGTTGCCAGAGTAGAACCACTACCTACCCATTGGTGCCTCCTTGAGACCTTAGCCATTTGAGTCCTTTATTACTCGTTGTAATTGTTATTAATCAGCAATAGGCCATAGACCCAAGTCAGTGCTAGAATCACCAACCCTTAATGATCAGCATGGAGCTCCAGGAATTGAACATTGTTCTCCATGACACTGCAGTGTGCAACCCTGAAGGAATAGCTTCGAGACTCATTAATACATTTTTTAAAAATTATTTTCTTTGAACATTAATCTTGATCAGGTATAAAAATGTTGAAAATGAGAATACAGGTTTCTTGGGCAATGCATCTTTGATGTAGTGAGGCATTTGCATCACACGGATGCACATATTGACTGGAGCATGGAAGCAAATGCCGTGATGAAACCTCCAGGAAATATCTTTAATCACTGTTGACAATCTAAGTTGGTGCTCAGTGGATAGCACTGCTGCCTCACAGCACCAGGGTCCCAGGTTCAATTCCAGCCTTGGGCAAGAGTCTGTGTGGAGTTTACACATTCTCCCCGTGTCTGCGTGGGTTTCGTCCGGGTGCTCCGGTTTCCTCCCACAGTCCAAAGACGTGCAGGTCAGGTGAATTGGCCATGTTAAATTGCCCATAGTGTTAGGTGCATTAGTCAGAGGGAAATAGGTTTGGGTGGGTTACTCTTCGGAAGCTCAAGTGTGGACCTGTTGGGCCAAAGGGCCTGTTTCTACACTGTAGGTAATCTAATCTAACCTACACCCCAGCACTTAATCTCAGTTGGGGTCAGTATGACAGGATTTCTTGTGATGCTACAATTTAAGTGGTCTGCAGTGGTCTACTGATTAAGTCACTCGTATTCTACTACAGCATGCCCAGCTGTACCTGAAAATCAGAATCCTTCAGCTGGCTCTTACATTTTGAGGTAGACTCCCTGTTTCAGGTTGGCAGCTGCTCGCTCATTTACATAGATACTTGAAAATTTCATCAGATTTTTAAGGTGAGAGGAGAGAGATTTAGAAAAGACATGAGGGACAATTTTTTACGTAGAGGTGGTTCATGTGTGGAATGGACTTCCTGAGGAAGTGGTGAATGTGGGCACATTTACAACTTTTAAAAGACAGATAAGTACATGAATAGGAAAGCTTTGAACGGATATGGGCAAGAAGCAGGCAGTTGGGACTAGTTTATTTTAGGATTACGTTTGGCATGTCATACCACATTTGGAGTATTGTGCGCAGGTTTGGGCCCCAAATCTCAGGAAAGATATACTGGCCCTGGAGCATGTTCAGAGGAAGTTCACAAGAATGGTCCCAGGAATGAAAAGCATAACATATGAGGAATGCTTGAGGACTCTGGCTTTATACTCAATGGAGTTTAGAAGGATGTAGGGGAATCTCGTTGAAACATACAGAATAGTGAGTGGCCTGGACAGAGCACATGTTGGGAAGGTGTTTCCATTGGTGGGAGAGACTAGGACCTGAAGGCATAGACTTAGAGTGAAGGGAAGACCTTTTAGATTGGAAATAAGGAGAAACATCTTCAGCCAGAGGGTGGTGAAACTATAGAATACCTTGCCATAGAAAGCTGTGGAGGTCAGATCATTGAGTATATTTAAGACTGAGACAGATATGTTCTTGACTATCAAGGGGATTAAGGATTACGGGAAGAAAATGGGAGCATGGTGTTGAGAAACTTATCAACCATGATTGAATGGCGGAGCAGACTCGATAGACTGTATGACCTAATTTCTGTCCCTATGATCTTCTGGTTTTGGCCTACTGTTTGGATGGCAGAGTCTGTTTCCGTACTGTATGATTCTATGACTCTCTGACTGTGTGCGCTTTGTGCATAGGTTGGTGGTCAGGATATTCCGCTCCAGTTTGAAATATTGGCTGCCTGTCTTTCAGCCAAGAAATGGGTGGCCACCAGCTTTTAAAATTGGCTACACTGCTTTATCAGTGGAAGGATGAGTTTATGATGGGCATTACAAAATTGGAGTAACATTTCAGACTGTGATGTAATAGCTTTTCCTCTCAACATCAAGGCATAGTGTACAATCTGTGATTTGTTTCAGGAAAGACCAGAGATATGTAACTCAACAGCTGACAATCTTTCAGCTGATCAGCTCATAGATTAGCTTTGGCTAGGACAGAAAAGAAGAGGCTGATAAGGAGAGTCCTTGGTTGTGTGGTAAGTTGTATTATGTCAGATGGAAAATATAGCCTTTCATGTGTTGCTTTCTAGACTTAGTTCCCTCATTCTTTTGACTAAAGCATCACCTAATTAAAAAATTATTCATGCTAGATTGTCATTTTTGTGTTCTGTTTGTTCATTATGAACCTGTTAAAGAGCTGCTTATTCCTTGGCAGTAATCGAGAGAGGATTACTACTTATCAGATCAATTTGAAGTGAGAAATTGTAATGGTAGTTGACACTTGGCTGTACTTTTTGTTTCCTTATTAATGTAATACATTACTTGCATGCACATAGATAAATACAGAAATATGCCGCTTAACTCCAGATTCGTTATGGTCTATCATAAAATCATACACTTAATAGGTGTTTTTCATATGTCTCTGGCAAGTCAAACATCACTTTAATGCCAGTTTTGTTGTTATCTTAGGTTTCATATTCTTGATGTTTTTAATCAGCTGTATCTGATGAGAATTGTGGTATAGATATTTACAAAACTTGAAGTAATTTGAAAGGATCTATGATATTATCTAATGTGACCATAAATATATAGAATTATAACAGCACTCAGAATAGTTAAGAATTATATACAATAGTGCAACAATAAGATAATTAGAATGCGAAACTATTTAAGTTTGAAAGCTCATCTTGTTACTGCAGTGGAATTCTAACATTTGCAGATGAGCAGTCCTAATAATTAGCTATTTGATGAATGAAATTCGGTGCAGAAAAAAGAGGTGCTGTGGAAAAATGTTGTGTTAATTTGTACACAAGTACAATAGATGCAATGTTTGAAGGGAATGCCATGCACTATAATAAAAACAGAAAAAGGACATTAATCATATTTGGAGATTAAATATTCATCTTCATAGCAAAAGAACAATAAATTAATTCTTCACTTTATCAAAGATAAACTTCAGTGGCGTGTGGAGTGAATGGGATGGTCACCAGTTGTCAAATATAACATTGATGGATGACTAGAGGTTGGATTTTATTTTACACTCTTCACTGGGTGTGTTTTTGATGGTGGGTGTCTATAAAAATGACTACCCCACCACCTTCCCACCCACCCATATACAGACATATCCTGTAAAATGATGGGTGGGCAAGTGCTGAAAGTGCTGAAACCTGCCTGCCATATTTAAATAAGCATTTAAAGCTCAGTTAAGCTTGGCACCAAGTTAATTCTCGGGATAATGCAAGACCAATGCCATAATGCATTAACATGGTCAAATGGGTGGAAATGAGGAGAAAATATTTTGAGGACAGGTTAGCAAAATACATGTAGTAAATGGGACACATCATTCAGGTGGTAGCCCTGTATGCAAAAGTTGTCTGCTGTCCAAAATTCCTTCCTCCTTAGGCTCTCAGCTCCCTCCTAGTGCCTCGGACTCCCCATCCCTGACAGGTCTCCAATCTTTCTGTTGCTTTTGCTTGCAGTCCCTGCAGTGTACACTATAGAGCTCTAGAACTATTGGGGCTACCAAATCATTAGATTGACCATCCACTCTCAAGGGTAGAAATTGCTCCTAATGAGAGCTGGTTGTCACAGCGGCAATCCATGCATTAGCTGCCTGTAGTCTCTTCCAGCTCCAATCCAGGGGTTGGAATATAAAATTCATGTTAACTCTCCAGTGCAGCATTGAAGTGAGTGCTGCATTCCAAGAACTGCCATCTTTCAGAGGAGGTATTCTACCAAGGTGTCAGCGCTCTTATGTGGATGCGAAAAGCAGGGGAATGTCCTGATCAATCTTTATCTTTCATTCAATATGAAATGACTGGTGTGATTCCACTATTACAATAGTGAAACTATGCCATTGTCTTAAAATTTTGGATCATCTTAAAACTATATGATTGCAAGCCTTTCTTTTTGTTATTAACCTTCTTGAAAGGCCTCCCACACTGAAGCCAGTAATGCACCTAAACTCATTGCTTTCCGTGCCTGGTGTTTTGGTGAAATTTAACCCAATAGGTTATGTCAAGTTTTTTTTTTGAAAAGGAACAAATAACCGCTAGTAAATTTTTGAGATGAGAAAATACAGTTAATATTTTCTACTGCTATGTCAGGGTATTGTTCCAACATTCATTATAATGCTCAATCTGGCTTTCTTCATAGGTGACATTATCATTGGCATTTCTGACTGAGAATTCTGCATTTCTTTCATAACCACAAATGTGCCAACCTTTTTATAGTGGCTACTCAACATTACATTAATCACTGTTGGTGAGAGGTTATTCTCCATTTCTGAATGTGCTGTAAGAAGTGTTATACTAAGGTTTTGAATTATTTTCTAAAATCAGCAACTTGTATTAGGTTTGTAAATTGTAGCAATCTGTGTCTGAAAGGTAATTCTTTTCATACTCTGATTGTTTCAACTAAAAGCCTGAAAAATAATGTGCAATACTATTGGCCCATCACTGGGTTCAGTCTACTGGACCTTTGTTTATTTAAGATATATTTTACCTCAAATGCTGACATGAGACAGGTGCCCTTACTGTGTGATGTGAACCTACTTGTCGCCCAGTGCCCAGGGAACATTGTATATTCATGAATGTTGATTTGCTCCATGGGCTGACAGTTTTTAGTTGCATCCTTAAGAAAGAAGTGAATGCACCAGCTTTTTCCTTGTATTGAAACGCTGAAGGTGAATTCTTATAAACATGCCAAGATGTTCAATTTGTTTGGCATACAAAGCAAAGCAATTTTATGACTTTCTGTCCTTTTTTAAGGTATCACCATTTTAATATTTTAAATACACTCACTGGTTATAAGTTTCCAGTATGCCCACTGGCTTCAATATTTGAGTAAATTATGAATGCATTGGCATATTCAACAAATACTAAAACATTTTTAGATTACTTTCATGATCATATGTATCCTATGACTCTAGAATCCATCATATCACAAATATCAGAAAATATTTTAGGTTTTCTGCCAAAATAATAGATCAACCAGGAAGATAACTAAATAGCAACTATATAATTCATAAAATTTTCAGTAAATTTTAGACGATGTTAATCTATTTAGATGTAGAAAGTGATATGTAGAGAAAAAGCAAACAAAAGGCTAAAATGCTTCTTTGTCATAGATTTCAAGATATGGTTGTACAATTTCTGGCATGAGTGAGATTCAGATAGCTTCCTGACTAATTAGATATACTACTGTTCTAGTGTCAGTGTGCATTGGAAATCTTTTCACATTAAAACGAAAGCACAGTATGGTGGCATTGTGATTTGACAAGTTTTAATGATTTATTATTATAAAGCTTGTAGTTCTGCGAATACAGGCCCTTGTTTTCTGCTGTAAAATTGCAAACTTCCTTTGACTATTCAGGTTGCAGAAGCAGAGTCCACTGTTAGTTCCTCTGAGGTGGCCTACCTCTGGTTTCAGCATCCAGCATCTTCTGGATGAGAAGGTCTCCAACATTGATCAATTTTGAGTAAAAATAAAACTCACCATCTTGGATATCAATAAGTTACAATTTGTAGATGATAGTGGTGTGATACCTCATTTGCACAGGACATATAAAGGACACTCTACCTTTTCAGAACCTTGTAGATGATGATCAGCCTGTTTTTAAACAAAATGAAGGTTCTGTACCAACCCTCCCTAGGCCAATTGGTCATTCATGTCACAACCTACATAAATAGGATTGATCTGGAGAATGTACAATGAAACCTGGAGCATCTATCAATATCATGCCAAGATTCTTGACAACCCCCACCAGCAGTCCCAACGTCGAATTTTGGGGATCAAATGGAAAAATTGCAAGACCAATATGAGGGTCCTCCATGAAACTGCCAGTATCAAACCGTGCTCCTGAAGAACCAACTCAAAAGAACTGACCATTGAGCCAGACATCCAAATAAACCACTTCCCTAAGTATGTTATCTTTTCTCAGCTCTCCACTGGCAAACATTCAATGGGCAGACAAAAGAAAAGATATAAAAATGCTGTCAAGGTCACTGAAATATGGAGGAATTGATGCCACTGACTAGGAGGAGAAAGCTGCTAACCACTGAGCATGACACCTCCTTATCTATCAAGGCACAAGCCACTTTAAGACACAGTGACTTGACTGTGAGATAGTTATGGCACAGGGAAGGCAACCCAGGGCTGCAAATTCCATTTTCCCATGCACAATGTGCCACTACTGTGGAAAAATGTCTGAATCCAAAATTAGGTTCCTTTGTCATCTGAAGACTCATCTTGCTCAACAGAAGACATCCTGGATCCGAGGGACAACTCATGAAGCAATAGTAAGATGACCAATTACATTTTATCAAACAATATTTGTGTGGTATGCAGCTACAATGACAGCTCTTCAGTCAGCTTCACCATATACAAAAAAAATCGTACTCATGAAATTTGTCCCATTTCTCATTTGCATTAATGTTTTCCCTTCCCACACAAAATCAGCAATTTTGGTTCTGGATACATCTGGCAATAAACCAATGCCATATCCAAACTTACCACCATTCCGAGGACTAGCCAACTCTGGGCTCAACGAAGAAAAATTGAGTGTTGCACAGAGTCAGCCATTGTCAATGACAGCTCTTTCTCTGCATCCCCTGTTTGATCCATGCACTCTATACTTCGTGATGGTTCATTGAGTTCCCAAAGGACACTGGTCCTAAGAAGCAGCTTAAAATGAGAATTAAGAAAGGACGATCACCTTATTGGGATTGTATTATAGATCCCCCAATAGTCAGAGGGAAATTGAGAAACAAACTTGTAAGGAGATCTCAGTTATCTGTAAGAATAATAGGGTAGTTATGGTAGGGGATTTTAACTTTCCAAACATAGTGTTAAAGGTTTAGATGGAGAGGAATTTCTTAAGTGTGTACAAGACAATTTTCTGATTCAGTATGTGGATGTACCTACTAGAGAAGGTGCAAAACTTGACCTACTCTTGGGAAATAAGGCAGGGCAGGTGACTGAGGTGTCAGTGGGGGAACA
>NC_057734.1:36151875-36159122 GCF_004010195.1 Chiloscyllium plagiosum
ACTAGAGGGCATAGGTTTAAGGTGAGAGGGGAAAGATATAAAAGAAACCTAAGGGGCAACTTTTTCACACAGAGGGTGGTACGTGTATGGAATGAGCTGCCAGAGGATGTGTTAGAGGCTGGTACAATTGCAACATTTAAGAGGCATTTGGATGGGTATATGAATAGGAAGGGTTTGGAGGGATATGGGCCAGGTGCTGGCAGGTGGGACTAGATTGGGTTGGGATATCTGGTCGGCATGGAGGGGTTGGACCGAAGGGTCTGTTTCTATGCTGTACATCTCTATGACTCTAAGATGCTTTAGTAAATTAACGGCAATATGGTATATAAATACAAGTTATTGTTGATATTCTCTGGGTGTAGTGAAACTTTGCAGACTGCCAATTATCTTGCAATAAACCTTCTTAACTATGAGCTATCAAAGGCTGAGTTTTTGAATTGTTAAGATCCACATGTTTTAAACAATTATTTAAATTATGATTAATTTATCATTTAAATTAAGTAATGTTTTAGATCAGTACATTTATTTAATAATTTGACATACAGGCACAAATATCTTCCTAATTGTTGTTGCTGTTGTACTTTCTCTCTCCTTGGAGCCATTTCATTCATATACAGGTACATAATTCTTTGAAGTCTGTGTCACATGTAAACAGGATGGTAAAGAAGGCATTTTGCATGCTTGCCTTCACTGCTCAGATCTTTAAGTACAGGAGTTATTAAGGTGTAGGTGTATACTATACCTTTAAGAGAGAGTAGAAGCTGGCATGGACCTCGAGAGGCACAGAGTGTGCTGAAAAATGTAAAAATGTAACATTTGGCTGAAACAAATAGCTGGAGCTGCATTGACATGGTACAAAACAAATTCATATTTGGCCAACCAGTTTAAATTATGCCCCAGATACTGAAATCCAATCGAATTTGAATTTTACTGTTTTGGATGACATCAAACCAATGAAATGATCAGATGTTTCGGACATTTTGAACAGTTGGCGGGAGAACTGCAAAGAGCAGCTAAGCACCAGACTGCTATCTCCTGGCAGTCTGGTGCTTGGCTGTTCTTTGCTGTTCTCCTGCCAACTGTTCAAAATGTCCAAAACATCTGATCATTTCATTGGTTTGATGTCATCCAAAACAGTAAAATTCAAATTCGATTGGATTTTAGTATCTGGGACATAAAAGAATATCTGGACCTAAAAGAATCATAACTCTTGGATGCAATTTTCAGTAAACCATTTTATTTTCACTCATTAAGGGCTATTGACTTTAAAGAATTGACAAAATTTCTTATATATACTGTTTAACAATGATGAAATATGTGAAGTTTAACCTTTCATTAGCAGGATTGTTTTAATTCTCAAAAACTCACAATTTATATGTGGGCTGTTTTCTTGCTCATGAGCCTATGTATGTGAGTATTCAGCCTGCATTTAATCTATAACTCTGTAGTAGACTTAATTTATGCTATTGATTTATTGCAGACTATTTTTTTCTGACCTTTGAAAAGAGTACTGAAACGTTATATCCAGGTTACTTGTTAGCACATTGACATCAACACCTTTCAACTGTCAAACTGGAATTGAAACTAACCCAGAATGATGTGCTAACTGTCTCCTATCACGGCCAGTTTTAAAAACATCGGGTGAGATAAGCATGGCATGATCAGTCACGATTTAATTTGGAGTGAACATGATCTAATGAATTGGCATTTTCAGAGATGGCCATTAATGAGAAATGGGAAAATGTCATACTGGTTAGTATTGAGGCATATTGTGAGATACCTGAATATATTCTGTTCCATACAACTAACATTCTCACCATCTTATTATAAATTCAGGATACGTTTCTGAGGATGTTAAGTTGTATTGCAGATTGAAAGCAATATCATAATTGTATTAGCACATTGCAATATTGCAGGCTGTAAATGTGAAAAATATTTACAATCTGTTAAATCAGAAGAGATTTTACACTGTAAGCTAAGAACCAGTCTTATTCTCCTTCATTTACATCCATATCTTCAGGCAACGGGTAATGATATCTCAGAATAAACCATTCATCTGCCATTGGTCTAGCAGAAAAGAGTATTGCTGAGTTTTGTGCAATGATGCAAAACACTTCCAGATTTTAAATTACAAGATTTATGCTATATTGTGTTGTTTAAAACTTTGCATATAATGCACTTTTTAATCCCTGGAATTCCAATAATAAAGACCTTTATCCTAATAAGAGAAAAAGGTTGTGTGCAAGTGGGAGTATTAATTGGGCAAGAACTCCAAGTATATGAGGGATGTGGCTCCAATCTGCTGACCTTTGTATTTTCTTGTCCAGACAAGATGTGTAAAGCTTAAAGTAAATAGCAAATTAAAATACTATGGCGCATGGAGCAACCCAGAAACAGAACCCTAGGTTTCCTGCACTGTTCGTTGGATCTCATCCACAACTCTCCAATTCCCAGGACAGCAGGAAAGCTGCAACAGGTAAGGACAATCTGTCGGAGAAGACAAATGTCTCTGTGGCATTCCATGTGGCTCTGAAGGAGCAGGAATACTTCCTTTTGGTCCCAAAACTGCTCCATCATCAGAATTACCCCAAACTCAGGAATTAGACTTCATGTAGAAACAATTTACTACAGATGTTGGAATCTGTACTGAAAATAAAAGATGCTGGAGATCACAGTGGGTCAGGCAGTATCTATGGAGAAAAGAGCAAGCTATAGTTTCAAGTCTAAATAACTCTTCAGAACTGACGTGGAGCTCTGATGAAGTGTCATTTAGACTTGAAATGTTAGCTTGCTGTATCTTCTGCTGCCTGACCTGCTGTGATTTCCGGCATTTTTTGTTTTCAGTCAGATATCCCCACAGGTAGGTGACAAACCACCCAAAATCAGCCCTCTACCCCAGGGTTACGAATTTAACCCTGCTTCTGGATTGTAATTCAATTGATGAAGATGGGAGCCAAACTTTACTCAGTTGTATTTATTTACAAAGTGCAACTTGGCCAGCATATACCTCCTAACTCTCACACAGTTTCAGTCAGTGTTTATGTAAATGTTGTAAAGGCAGTGCTTTTCTGTCTTTCTGTATTTTTAATTGTGTGCTGAAATAGGAAAAGAGCTATTTTAAAACCAAGAAATGCTGAATGATCACTACACTTTTAAAAGCCAGCAACCTGACCCTCCTGTAAGCACCATTTATATAGCTACTTGTTCAAGCAGTAATTGGTGTACTTTGCAGATGTGTTAGATCCAAGGGATGTGTACAAATGGAGATTCAGTTGGCAACAAGTATCTGATTGGTCTGTGGAATAATGACTGGTGATCAGTGACAAAGGCCCTCTACCCTGCCAAAACTATGATTGGTTCTCAGGTAGCTGAACAGCTTGAGGCTGTGAATGAAAGATTGAAAAGCCAACTGATCTCCACCAGCTCAGGAGCTATCTCCTTTCTCCACATGTTACATTGATCTGTCATTTGGATTTGACTTCATTGTTTTAATGCAGAAACAAAATCTGAAGCTGGATTTCTAAAAATAATATATGCTTTTGAACCTCATTAGAATAGTCAAGCACACAGACTACTTAACCATGGGTAGGATGCTGCCATTAATTTTCTATGTGAATGGAGAGACACAAGTTAGATCTATCAAACTTACACTTAGTCAGATTCAATGTAGAACATATGACAATTGTCAAAGATTTTACTAAAGCTAATAACCTAAGGGAGCAGTACAGTGTGATGCTGCTTAATTTAGTTGGAGTACTATTGACAACACTACAAGGAACATAAAGTTCCAAAGTTTCCAGATTATCTTTATAAATGCTTATTCCCCCATGTACCTAACAAAAACACTATCTAACATACATTCTGCACAATAAGATTTACTTTAAGTTTGAATGTGTTTTTTTAAATACACTAATGATGTCCCTAAGATATATAGGTAATATTTGTGAGAAGGTGAGATATTGGAGTGAATTTTTAATCCGATTTGCTTCGGAATAAATCAGCAGACTTAGGTTGGGAAGATGGGTGAGAGACTTTTACATTGAATCACATGCACACTTTTAGGAACAGAAAGCACTGACATGAAAGGTGCCTGCCTGAAAAAGAAGGAACTCCATTTGAACCTTACAATCAGCCCCAACTATCGTGCTGCACCCAATTTCCTGAGCACCCACAGAACCTGCAGTTAGCATTAAGGTATGATAAATGTGTGAAAATCAATTTAAAGGACTCAAGAAAATTAATATTCTTAACATGTTTCTTAATCAGTTTTCTCAATGCCCTCTTGATTGGCTTTCTACCTTTCTAATTGTATTCTTGGGATATGGGCTGGCAAGGTTGCTATTTAGTGGTGGAACTTCTTTTTGAATCACTGCAGTCGTTGAGGTGTAGTTGCCACCACAGTTAGGTAGGCATTCTGAGATTTTGATACATTGACCATGTTGTCCAAGAGCAAATGTGACTTGAAGATGGTGAAGGTATTTCCATGCACCCCTTGACTTTCAAGATGGTAGAGGTCACAGGTTTGAGAAACTATGTCAAATCAACCTTTGTTATTACTGTTCTTCCTCTATGTAGTTTTCACTGCAGTCACAGTGCAGTGTTGGTGGAAGGAATGAATGCTAAAGCTGATGGATGGGAGACTGCAAGTGAATTATTGTCCTGGATGGTGTCAGGCTTCCTGAATCTTGATGCAGATGTATTTAACCACTAAACCCCTGGTATGCCTTACAGATTTTGATAAATTTTGTTTTGTCAGCATCATGTTTTCTGGCAGGAATACCCTTTATTTGAGCTTTATAGAGGAAGAAGAAAATAATCATTTGAAAGGATATCAAGCCAAACACAGTGCTGAAAAGTCACTTTGTGTCAACTTTTGGTACCCTCATATCCACATCTAGAGTCAGAAATCTTGCTTTGGCAGAGGACTACTGCAAGAGGAGACTTATATTCTGAAAATAAACTCATTAGAAAACCAGATGGCATCACTAAGATACATATACGCTGGATCAATACTAATGCTGGATCTCTCCTCAGAATATTCCAGCCACAATTTATCTAATGCCTGTGTGTAATGTATTGCTTGAAGGAATGCTAATGAGGGCTCAGCATGATGAAGAAGATGAGGGAAGTTGAGCATAGTGGTGGTGAAATGGAGGATGCGAAAAGCAAGTTAAATCCTCAAGTGTTTTGATCAGACTTGTGGACAGTTTTTGTGGCAAGATATTTTTGTCCTCTTTAAGTATTCTTGCTGTCTGGTCCTCCACCATCGAAGTTGATTCTTGAAGCTAATTTTATTCTGCAGGCTTTGTGCTTAGATGCTTTGCAATTATGTAAGAAGCGAACCTGAAGTACTTGTTCCACTTGGAGGAATAATAAACTCAAGTACATATGTTACAGGCAGCAAAACACTTCACTTGAAGGATTTCAAATATGTCCCAGTGAGATTAATTCTTTTCATATTCTCATATACATAACATGTATTAGTAATGTTTGAAAGTTTGGTGAGACTTTCCCTGTCAGGTTGAAAATGGTTCCAATTATAGATGGTAATTGACCCTAATAAAACAGATAGAAGCATCACCACGTTTATTTTGCTGCTTTTTAGAATGTACAAACCCTTCAACTCACACTTGAGTATATTAAGCATTAGTTGGTGCTCACAGCATGAAGAGAGCAGGTAGACTTTTTCTTGTGCTGCTCGTGACGTGTCAGCAGTGTTGCTCTCTGGAGCAAAATGAATTTTAAATAACAATGTGCCATACTTGAAGATTTACATGTTTTTATCAAGAATATAGATCACAAATGTTATTATCTGCTGTGTTAATTATTCTATACATATTTTAAGAAAATTGAATTTAAGAACACCTCATTTACATAAATATAAAAGTATGCTTCATTTATATATTTCTGAAGTAAATAATACTGTAATATTGCTGTTGCTTTGCTTTGTATCTAGAATTTAGAACCAATTATCTAATTTGATTTTGTCTTCTTCTCCCTTTGTTAGATACATTGTCAGTGCCTCGATGGTCCCCACAGATTCCTCGTAGAGATCTGGGGAATTCAATTAAACACAGGTAAGGTATATAACTTGTCAAGTCTTAACAAACCTTACCCACAAAAATATCAGCTATAGTTGCACTGGCAAAACAGTAATGCTAAGCATTAGCTTTAAATCATTCCTTAGTTTCTTACAGTGCATTTTCCTTGAACTGTTAAACCTCAAGAAATCATTGGCACCAAAATTAGCTGTACCAGAGTGATGTTACTCCACTGTTCCTACCAACTTGCAGGACTTCCTCAAAAAAGTAAATTAAATCTCATGAGTCTTGAGTAGTTACATTATGAAGGCCAAACTCATTAAATGATGTTTGACTTAAAAATACCTTCCTCCCTCTTCAGTTTTGTCTAGCTTCGTTCCCATTTTGATCTCACTCATCTCTCCATTTCATTTAAACCTCTGTTATTTCTGTCTCAAGATCATTCTGAACTTTTGAACTTTCTGGGCTGAATCTTATATTTTCTTGGATAACTCTGAATTGCATTGAAGTTTTTGGAGGATTTATTACAATGAGGCTCAGTGGGTTCTCTCACCATATGTTACCAAACTTACCTCATTAATTACCTACCATGCCGCTACGGTGTCTCTCACGTCTGATTTCCGACCCTATCTGGAACAACTCACCATTCAGCAGATTTCCATCTGGCCAATGACTGGCATTCCTTGATCCCTGGCATCTTTATGCACCCTTTGTATACCCAGACAAGCACTCTCAGTCCAGGGCTGCCTTGCACAATTTCTGACATTGTCCAGGACATGGCAGACAAGGGGACATAAGCACCTCACTTTGCAGGCATGGTCCTGGAGGTCCTGCTGAATAAGCTTGTCCTATGGCAGGACTACCTCCTCCCAAGGACCATACCATGCCAGCCTGGTCGATGTTTCCACCAGGATTAGAGCATTCTCAGCTCTCTGGAGAAATACCCAGCACCTTCCGCACTCTACCATGCAAAGTTCCACTATCTTTTCTCTCATGCCTCATGCTCATTCTAACTGTGGTCCTATGCCACCTCCCACCAAGACTCATGCCACTCTCATTATTGCCTGTAGCATCTTCCCTCATTCGCTATCCTCCACCCCAGTCCAGTCCCCGACACCACTCACCCTGCATGTCTCCATATTGTTTACTCACTCAGACGGAACACCCCTCCACCATCACCATCATTACCACCCCCCCCCACCCCTC
>NC_057734.1:36159130-36165018 GCF_004010195.1 Chiloscyllium plagiosum
ACCCACCTCTCCCCCCCCCCCCCACCCCCACGTATACCACCAGTAATAGCTGTGCCATCCAATTTCATCCTCTGTAATACCTGCCCCTCTCTCATTCCAGGCAGGTAACATCTCCACAATATAGCAGAAAGACTCAAGAGAAGTAGTGGGCTGCTCTGCATTTAGCCTCAACTCTTATGCAGAGAGGAACCTGATTCTGACTGGTCAGACCAGGCCTTTGACTGTTATCAGAGGCTGCCCTTGACTTACTGTGCTGAGATTTCTTGAGTGAAGGCTATCCGCTTGACTTGACTGATCACTGCTGACAAATATGGCAATATTTAATATGATATAAATATCCTGGCTTTGTATCTCTGTTAAACAGCAAGGCAAAATAGCAGTGATATGAGCCTACCATCTCTGGCTGAGAGGGCAAGATGCAAAAAGGCAAGGTGAGACACAGATGTTGTGAACAAACAGGTTTAGAGTTAAATGAATGCTATGAGAGTAAGTGAAGAATCTGGTCCCGTCCACGGGCTGAGTGCTTATCCCTGAGTGACCTTGCTGCAGCATAACAATGATAGTTGCAGCCCTAGGGGAAGCATTGAAATACAGAATTGTGTAAGTGGCTTGGAGATGTGCCATTAGGGTTTATTGAGGCAGGCACATATCCGATGCCAGTACATGTGAATGTGGGATGTATGCTACTGGTGCGCATTGAGTGTATCCTGTGATTTTTATCCCTCATTTCTAACATGGAGGTCCTTCAGAGCAAGCAGTGAACTGAGTCCGCCGGGTGCTAACTCTGGTTTTCATGCTGACCTTTCCCGACATTGAGTTTGTTTCGCAAATTAGATCAGATGGGAGGCTGAATTTTAATGAGCTATTGCATTATAAATGATAATTACTGTTAATTAAGTTAAACAAGGATCTCGCCATACCACTTGAGAAAAATACAAAAGATGTCACGTGGACTCCCAGCACTTGTTGCCTGATTGTGCTGTACATCTTGCCCTATCCTATATCACTCAAACCCCTACAAGTTTCTACTCCCGATTTCTCTAATTTCTTTCTCTGTATTTCAGATTTTCCTCTCTCCATTTCTTTTACTTGTTTTGTTTCTTTCAGTGTTTATTATTCATAGTGATTTTTCATTCTTTCAATTGTCATTTCAAGGTGCAGAGCATTGTGCTTGGAATTCTTGATGGGCCTGAACTCAATCATTGAAGAGTAAATCCTACCCCACCCTTGTGATATGTTGATGTTCTGCATTAGCCATCCTTATGATCTCTGTGTAACATTTCCAATTAGTGCCACTTCATCTAATCCAAAGGAAATGTTCAATAAATAAAAGAAATGTTCTCTCAGAGAGTAGCAATCTGTAACATTTACACTATAAAACAATGCAATGAGTTGTTATTACAGTGTGGGCCAGGAGTGTTAATGATTTTATCAGCAAGCCAACAGCAAGCTGTTCTCACCAGGAGTAGTGAAATCTTTCTGAGAATAAATGTCTCAAAATATTTCTGAAGTCCTTCAACAACTGCCAAATTAATTCACCCCAAACATGGCCAAGATATTTAGGGCTACTCCCACTTTTTTGACAAGGAATAAAATTTAAGTTTAGGTTTTGAAACACACTTCAAGGTCAGAATTTTGTTCTCTAGAAATGTGCCTTGACATTTATAGCACACCTAGCAGAGCAGAGGGTAATCCATGTGGTGTAATACTCTCACTTTATTAAATAAAACTATTCCAGACTTTGCCTCATGCAATGTCAGCAAGAAAAATGATTAGTTTGGCAATGGTTTTTGGAAAAAAATCTTAATTTTTAAATTCTCTCTTTTAAGCTATTTGGAAAGAAAAAAAGTATTTTCTTCAATATCACAGGGTTTCCTTTTGTTTTAGGATTGTAATGGGTCAGTATATTTGCTGTTGACCTGTATTTTGTTATAATACATTAAGTGATCAATTGTTCTTCTTGTAACAAGATAAATGGAAAGAAAACTTAATATTAACTCAGCTCTGCCAGATAACATTGCTCATGTTCTTTTAACCCCTGACCTCACACAAGGCGTTAGTAAAGTTCCACACTGAAAATAAATATGTTGAACTTCTGTTTATGTGTATATATTTGTTGAGATATACTTCCAATCCTCTAATACATTACTTGCTTTGATGATTCTTGACATGTCTCCTGTATTGTGATTGAATTGGGGTTGTTTGCAAGCAAGACTCTGAACCTAAATCTCCACTCTACAGATAATAATTATTCCTTTACTAACCTTGGAATGCAGAGGATGTACTGCCAGTCCTCTCTAAATTGCTGAAATTGTCTAACATGGCACAGAAGAGTGATTAACCCATAGATATTCTTAGTCTACCTGTGTTGGCATCATCGAGCTTAAAGGGATGATCAGTTTTTGTTTTTACATGTCACATATTGGGCTGGATTTCACCTGCCCTCTGGAGATGCACATGACAGGGAAGAACTGATAAATAGCAATAGAACGCATTGGAGGGGAGCCCAATGTCTTCCTGTCACCTACAGATTTTAGCAGCAGTGGCAGTCTCAGGGTAGACGGTGCCTGCCAGGTTACCAACATCCACAGTCCCCATCAGGGCAATTAAATTCCTCAGTCTCTGAGCAGGTTCCAGATCTGGACAGGAGTGCACACCTTTGTGATCGCTCCATGGCTGCTCCAGTGTCTGCAAAATAGTTAAGGTGAATAGCCCTTTTCTCCAGAGTAGGGGAGTTCAAAACTAGAGGGCATAGGTTTAAAGTGACAGGGAAAAGATTTAAAAGGGACCTAAGGGGCATCTTGTTCACGCAGAGGGTGGTACATGTTTGAAATGAGCTGCCAGAGGAAGTGGTGGAGGCTGGTACAATTACAACATTTTTGGACGACACAGTGGCTCAGTGGTTCGCACTGTTGCCTCACAGCGTCAGAGACCCGGGTTCGATTCCAGCCTTGGACGACTGTGTGGGGTTTGCACATTCTCTCCGTGTCTGTGTGGGTTTCCTACAGGATGAGCAAAAACCTTTTAAATTGATGCTGATACATTTTGGCTCCCATTCCTTCCATGCACGCATAAATCAGATTATCACCTGAAGGTGAGAGGAATCCCTAGGAGTGAGGGTGCAGGCAGCTGGCAGATACCAGAGCGAACCACAGCAACTGGCCCAGGCATTGATTCATGCCTTTGGAAAGCTCTGGGAAGCGAGTGCCTATCAAATGGTGGGAAGCTGCAATGGGGGGGGTGGAAGGTGGGGTTTAATGGAAACAGTTTCCTCCTATGTTTCTACTCTTGCTACCTCACAGAAAATCTAAAAAAAAGCTTTTCTCATTGGGTGATGGCTACTGTCGTCAGCAGATTTGACCTTGAAGCGAAACCATCCAACACCTCGATTGGTATTAAAATCGCTCATTGAGTTTTGTTGATCGCACACTGATGATAATAGAAAGGAACTCAGGAAAGCCGTGCTTATTACCTGCATTTTAAAATTGCAGCCAGTCAAATCAAGAATGGGTTAGATCCCTGCTTTACTCCTGTCTAACCACTTGATTTCTTTAAACCAAAATAGGAATTGAGGTCAATGAAATGATAGGGTGTGAAGGACTCAGACATCTTGTACTAGTTTTCATTGCCCAAGTTATTTATGGTCTGTTGTTAAAGTTCCTGCTATGTCTGTTTAGACTTTGTTGCTGTGGGCCATTGAACTCATCAATTACAATAATTTGCATCTATTCTTGATTCAGTTGTTGGTGAGCCTGTGACAGAAGCTGTTGTGCAAACATTTCTTAATTTTTACAGTTTTGGCAAAGAATGGACCTGGTGGGCCATATAGACCTTTTCTCACCCTCTCCTGTCGATTGCTGTTCTAATTTATTGGAAACTTTTTCCACAGGGTTTCTCTCTACCAATACCAATTGAATGGAAGCAGCACTATACAGTCTGCAGATAGGAGAAGTACGAATTTTGGAGGTTTTTTTTTAGGAAATTTTAAGGGATGTGTCTGCAGTTCACCTCAGTGGTAAACTAAGTTCATGTCTGTAACATACTATGGCAGTAGAGATGTGCTTTCAAAAGTCGAAATTCCATCCTGGATTATGCTATTTTAACATAATCAAATAATATTCTGATTCCTTAACATTTACAAACTCACAATACTTCAAAATAATGTATCTTAATCACCTTACAATGAGTTGTTTTACAGTTTACATTATACAAATTAACATTTGATCATGTGCTTTTCATTTTCCTTTACACCTTTCCTGGTCACTTTAGTTTTGTTTAAATCAAATTTTAAAAAATTGATTTCAGTGTTTGATATCTAATTATTTTTCTTGTAGATTTTCCACCAAGTATTGGATGTCTCAGACCTGCACAGTTTGTGGGAAAGGGATGCTTTTTGGCTTGAAATGTAAAAACTGCAAGTATGTAACCAAACCAGATAACTTGTGATATAATTACTTCAGTTCACACTAGTGGTAATGTAAAAGAAAAAGAAAGACTTTGATGCTTTACGGTCAGTGAAGTAAATTTGAAATATACTTAATGTCAGAGTTGATTAACTCAGCTGGCTGGCTGGTTTGCAGTGCAGTGGTACCAACAACCCAGGTTCAATTCCTACAGCATCTAAATCTACCATAAAGGTCTCACTGGACAAACGAACGACAATGAGAAGAGGTTAATACAGGACTGAAGGTGTTATATCTGAATGCATGCGGTAGAAAGATTATAAGGTAAATGAGCTTGTGGCGCAGATCGAAATTGGCAGGTATGACATGGTGAGCACCACGGAGACCTGGCTGCCAGGGGATTAGGATTAGAAGCTGAATATTCAAGGATATATATACTATGGAAAAGATAGGCAGATGGGCAGAGGAGTTGTGGTGGCCTTATTAGTAAGAAATGAAATTAAATCAATAGTAAGAAACAAAGTAGGGTCAGATTGTGTAGAATCCATGTGGGAAGAATTGAACAACCACAAAGGTAAAAAATCCATAGTTGGAGTTATGTACAGGCCTCAAATGGTAGTCAGGAGCTGGGGTGCAAGATACGCCAGGAGATAGGAAAGGCAAAGTTACAATGATCATGTGGGAATTTCAATATGCAGGTGGACTGGGTAAATCAGGTTAGTAGTGGATTGCAAGGAAAGGAATTTGTGGAATGTCAATGAGATAGCTTTTTGGAGCAGCTTGTGGTGGAGCCCACTGGGGAACAGGTAATACCTCCATGACCAGAGCCTCCAAGCCCTCCGTTTTTTCCTCTCCCGACGTCCCCAACAGTACCCTTCCACCAACACTCTCATTCGTTTGGCCGAACTGGTCCTCACCCTTAACAATTTCTCCTTCGAATCCTCCCACTTCCTCCAGACCACAGGGGTAGCCATGGGCACACGTATGAGCCCCAGCTATGCCTGTCTCTTTGTTGGCTACATAGAACAGTCGATCTTCCATAATTACACTGGCACCACTCTCCACCTCTTCCTCCGCTACATTGATGACTGCATTGGCACCACCTCGTGCTCCCACGAGGAGGTTTAGCAATTCATCAACTTCACCAACACATTCCACCCTGACCTTAAATTTACCTGGACCATCTCTGACACCTCCCTCCCCTTCCTGGACCGCTCCATCTCCATTAATGATGACCGACTTGACACTGACATTTTTTAAAACCCACCAACTCCCACAGCTACCTGGATTACACCTCTTCCCACCCTACCACTCCCAGGAGGACCAGTTCCACCATAGAACACACCAGATGGCCTCCTTCTTTACAGACCGCAATTTCCCTTCCCACGTGGTTAAAGATGCCCTCCAACGCATCCCATCCACATCCCGCACCTCCGCCCTCAGACCCAACCCCTCCAACCGCAACAAGGACAGAACCCCCCTGGT
>NC_057734.1:36165612-36173973 GCF_004010195.1 Chiloscyllium plagiosum
TCTCCCCACCCCCACCCTCCTCTAGCTTATCTCTCCACGTTTCAGGCTCTCTGCCTTTATTCCTGATGAAGGGCTTTTGCCAGAAACGTCGATTTTACTGCTCCTCGGATGCTGCCTGAACTGCTGTGCTCTTCCAGCACCACTAATCCAGGAACAGGTACTACTGGATTTAGTGTTGTGCAATGAGGCAGACTTGATAAAGGAGCTTAAGGTGTAGGAACCCTTAGGAGGCAGTGATCATAATATGATTGAATTTACTCTGCAATTTGAAAGGGAGAAGATAGAATCAGAGGTAACAGTATTACAACTGAATAAAGACAACTAGACAGAGGCGTGAGGGAGGAGCTAGGTAGAATTGACTGGGAGAGGAGCTGAGCAGGAAAGACAGCGGAACAGCAATGGCAGGGATTTCTGGGAATAATTCAGGAGACAAAGCAGAGATTCATCCTGAGGAAAAATGGTACAGGGAGGATGAGGCAACCATGGCTGACTAGGGAAGTCAGGGATAGCATAAAAGCAAAAGAAAAAGCATATAATGCGGCAAAAGACAGTTGGGAAACCAGAGGATTGGGAAGCTTACAAAGTCCAAGAGAGGGCAACAAAGTAGAAATAAGGAAGGAGAAAATTAAATATGAGTGTAAGCTAGCCAGTAATATGAAGGAAGACTGTAAGAGTTTGTTTAGATATAGAAAGGGCAAAGGGGAGGCAAAAGTGGAATTGGGCCACTGGAAAGTGATGCTTAAGAGATAGTAACGGGGAGCAAGGAAGTGGCTGAGGAACTGAATAATTACTTCGTGTCAGTCTTTACGGTGGAAGACATGAGTAATATCCCAAACATTCAAGAGAGTGAGGGGCAGACTTGAGTATGGTGGCCATCACCAACGAGAAGGTGCTAGAAAATCTGAATGGCCTGCAGATGGACGGTGGAAGACATGAGTAATATCCCAAACATTCAAGAGAGTGAGGGGGTAGACTTGAGTATGGTGGCCATCACCAACGAGAAGGTGCTAGAAAATCTGAATGGCCTGCAGATGGATAAATCACATGAACCAGATGGACTACACCCCAGAGTATGAGATATGGCTTCTGAGGTAGAATAATCAGATGGTCATTCATTTTACTCTGAGTACAGACTTGCAAGTTTAACCTTAGAGACCATATTTTGACAACTAAGGATCGCAAGGTAAATTAGACTCAACATTTCAATTTAAAATCAGACTGAGTTCAGACTATATCACAAAGGGGGATGAAGTCATGCTGAAATCGTTTGTGCTATTTATTCCCAAGTTTGCAATTTTCTCTTGGACATTAGAGGATGATACTCCTTACAGTTGTTCCTGTTTGCTGTGATGCCATCTGATGACTGCAGCATTTCCCAGCAAAGAATGGGCACAAGTCAATGAGCTAATTTACACGTTTGCAATATTTGAAGCCCTGGTGTAATCAGGTTGATTTGTCAGCACGCTGTTCATAACAAGGAATTATATCTTTTTTACATCTGCCAAGTTTACATGTAGCAACTTGCCTCTTACCAGAACAATTAAAGAACAATGCATTAATTCATACATTGGGTGACAGAGGCATTAACATCTTTCAAACTTTTCACCACTCACTTAATGAAAATTATACAAGCATGTTATCCATTTTTTGGAATGCATGCATGTGGATGTCCCTACTCTTACACCAACCCAATGTCTTAATGAGCAGAAAAGAATACCAGTCCATGGTTTAATGTGGGAGTAAAAATTCATGATATTTTCAGACAAGTGGCCGCTGATTTATGGTGGAACATATTATCAACATGTTGAAACAGTGATTCAGATAGTTACATAGATTGATGAGGCTTTCATTTAGTGTACACCTGCCAAAATATAAAGCTTATAATAGTTGTCCAGTTTTGCCATTACATAAAACTTAACAGATGGATAAAGGGGTATGACTCTGACCATTGGCAGAGCGACACACTGAGCCCTAGATACATTTTGTGAACCCTGGGATGTGCTATTTCAAACATGCATGGCTTAGCCTCACAGCACAAAATTAACAAATTACCTTCTTATATGTTATTCTTTGGCAGTTTGGAAAACTTATGGATTGAATGTGACTGGTGCGTGTGTGATTGCAATGGAGAGGTTGCCTTCCTATATCCCATTCTATTTACTTTGCTGTCTCAGTGAGTGGGTTATGCACAATTGCCCTTAATGTGCTTTTCCAGCTTTTTTTTGTCCAAATGAATATTATAATAACCAGATTCTGAATTAAAAACATTTGCCACAAAGCCCCAGAGTAGGATCCCAGAGTTCGCTATCCAGATCAGAGCTAGAGTATGGAATTGAACTCAACTATACTGAGAATCTGACCAATACCCCTCTTCCTGCTATTTTCCATTGGTTTTGGTAGTCATGGACTAGTATTCTGAATGATCTTTCTGTTTCGATGTGAGGAATTAGCTGGTGTTTTCTGCTGAGACATGCAAAACTGCTACAAATCTGGAGGGATTGATCACCTTCCCCAGAGGTGCTGGCTTGGCCCAATGTATATCATAGCAAGCGAGCAATTGGCAAATATCTAAAAGGCCAATCTGTCATCACTATCAGCAAGTGGATTGGACCGTAATTTTGGGAATACCTAAACACACCGTAAACCAAGGTAGCTTAAAAAGTAAGCAACCTTGAGAAAATAGACAACAGAGAGAACCATATAAGCATGCCATTGACGTTGATCTAATATCAAATCAACTTCCTGTATGAATAGTTTTCTTTCACTTCTTCTTTCATTAGGTTAAAATGCCACAACAAATGCACCAAAGAAGCCCCACCTTGTCATTTACTCATCATTCATCGTGGAGGTGAGGTTAATACATTTGTATGTTGTAATAATTACTTGTATTTTGACTTTGAAATGTGCCACTTATCTGTTCCTCCATTGTTAAATGCTGGGGACAAATAAAGTGATTATGCCATTTTTGAATTTTATGAATCAAATTAAAAAAGACTTAGTTATTTCTGTATCTTCACAGTCCTTTGTCAATGAGTCATTGGGCCCCTTACCAGTTCCTTTTCGTTGCATTCTTCTTTTTAAATAATGTAGTTCATTTGCGACTGCCTCTGTGAGAGCTTTAACTTAAATTTTAAAAACCATTGCATCGTTCAATTTTGTAAACATATAAGTGTATTTTTCTTTATGTTAAATGCATGCATTTTATTGAGTAAGGGCACAGTACACATAATTGATTTTAAGATCCATCAGAATATGCTGATCAGGCAGCTCTGTCAGTGTTCACATCAACTTCTGGGGGCTGTACATACACAGTAAATATAGAAATCCAGAAGCTGCTGTCAGTAATTTTACTCATCCTCATAGGGTAACCTACAAAAGCTCCTCAGATTGCAATCAGATAAAAATCACTGGACTGACAAGTATTTGCCCTTTCATGTTACCAGTTTCAGTGTATAAACCCAAATAAAAGGTTTAATGGTGTTCTAAGTTCAAAATTATTGCTAAAAGCTTTTATGGCCCAGAAAAGAAGTTTGTTGAACAAAAGGTTTCTCTGTTACAACAAAAGTATCCACATTTTTAAAATAGGACGTCTAAATATTGTTTATGAAATGTTAGCTTGGAACTTTATTCTGTATGTGTGCACCATCATTTCATTTTGCTATCTCTAAACCACAAATAAAAATACTTTTAAACCTAACTAAAATAATTTTACATCCTGATTTGCTGTTTATAAGAATACTTCAATATTATTGGCTGTTTACTCTTACAGATGACATCATTGTTGTTTGATGTCTAGATACCCCCTTAATATGGTGCCAGATTTTAAACTAATGCCAGAATGGGGGAAATCCACATCACAGAGATTGCTAGACTTTGGTGGGCAGCTTTCTTTGAGGTCAATGGCAAGCATCATCACTTTGCTACTGAGCATTAAATCCAGACCACCATAACTGTCAAGTTGTTGTACTCCCAGATATCACTACTCATGAATAACCTGGTGCTAAATCTGACTCCCTCATATGAAATTTATGACTGCGCTGCCAACATAACCAAACCAGATTCAGCAAAGGGCCCATTTTCCAGAATCCAGACCAATACAATAGCATTATAAATGCAGTTTCATTTTGTTTGATCCCTAGACCAAATATTAAAGAAGAAATGTAGAGCTACTTTGTCATTTGGGCAAATGTCCCCAAAATCAGCTCCTCTGACTTTCATCATCTGAGCGTTAATTTGAAAGCTATAAATGCAAATTTGTAGTGAGTCCAGATGCTTTTTATCCTTGTTGCCTTTGTACAGAGTAATTGCAGCTGATCAAACTGCAGTTATTTGTGTAAATGCAGCCCTGAGCTCTGGGAATCTCGTCCTTCAGACTAGAACAACAATTTGTTTTGATTTTATTTCTTAGCATGTTCCATTTGAGTTAGAAAAGTACGAGTCAAAGTAGCACTGTCTGCTTGGAGAATCAGTTCTAATCAGAACACCAAGATCTACTAGTTTCAGCATCTGAGATATATGCATGTTTGCAACATATTTCTTACAAGTACAATTAGAAGTCCCAAGTCCCTGAAGACAAAACAGCTCGGTACCACTGCTTTAGTAGACATTTCACCTATTCTAAAAAAAGGCACAAAATTATTCCAACCACAAAGTTTTTTTTCTCTTACAAGGCCTATAAGTATAGGAATGAAGATCACTGACCAGGGTACAGTACCCTATTTGATGAAATTAAAATACAAAGTATTCCTCCAGGGAAACTAAAGCTGTCCCCAACATTTCAAAACTTATGCCTCAGTGATGCAAAGATTTACTGATCAATATTAGTAAAATTCCAATCATCTTTTAGCTTTAAAAGATTGCATTTAAAAATTTAATTTATTGACCTATTCTTTCTTTAGCAATAGAGCTGTCACAGAGTCATACAGTACTAAAACAGACCCTTTGGTCCAACCAGTCCATGCCAAACATAATCCCAAACTAAACTAGACATACCTGCCTGCTCCTGGCCCATATCCGTCCAAACATTTCCTATTCAGGTACTTATCTAAATGTACTTTAAATGTTGTAACTGTGCCCATATCCTCAGGAAGTTAATTTCACACGCGAACCATCCTCTGTAAAACATTTGCCCTGCATGTCTTTTTCAAATCTCTCTCCTTCCACCTTTAAAAAAGCCCCCTACTCTTGTAATCCCCTATCCTAGGGAAAAGGCACCTACCATTAACCCTATCTATACCTCATGATTTTATAAACCTCTACAAGGTCACCTCTCAACTTCCTACATGCCAGCAAAAAAGAGTCCCAGCCTATCTAACCTTTCTTTATAATTCAAACCTTCCATATCTGGCAACATTCTGTCAAATCTCTTATGAACCCTGTGTAGCTTAATAATATCCTTCCTATAACAGGGCGACCAGAACTGGACACAGTACTCCAGAAGAGGCCTCACCAATGTCCTGTACAACCTCAACATGACTTCCCAACTCCTATACTCAAAGGACGGAGCAATGAAGGCAAGCGTGCTATATGCCTTTTTAACCACCCTGTCTATATGTGACGTAAACTTCAATGAATTAAGTACTTGAACCCTTAAATCCCTCTGTTCTATAACACTGTACAAGGCCCTGCTGTTAATTGTATAAGTTTTGTCCTGTTTGTTGTACCAAAATGCAATATCTTGCATTTATCCAAAATGAACCCCATCTACCATTTTTTCAGCCCATTGATTCATTGTTCAAGATCCCTTTGTAATCTTAGAAAACTTTCTTCATCATCTACCACAACACCAATTTTGGTGTCATCTGCAAACTTACTAACCATACCCTCTATATTCTCATCCAAATCTGTATTTAAATAACAAACAAAAAAAAGGGACTCAGAACTGATCCCTGTGACTTGAAATGGTAAGGTGAAGATCCCATGATGTAATTGTACAAGCAATCGTAACCTATATTTTTATTTTTAAAAGTAGTTCATTTCAACAGATTAATTCTAAAAATGCACCTGGAAGATATTGGCCATTGCACATGGATCTTTTGATTAAGAAGTGCTTAGATAACCAGTGTAGAAGCAGGCTGCCTTGAAAGTTTTTCATTTTTCATACTTTCATTGTTCTCATGAAATACATTTCAATTTGTATTAAAAAAATGCATTAAAATCCAAATTATGACCTGCTAAGTCTGGGAGCCATGTTGAAAATTTCCTGACCTTTTAGGCTCTGAGTGCATGGAAAATTAATAATTAATATTGATAATTGAATAATAAAATTAATAGTTTCCCTGTGCCAAAAGGCTTCACTTTGAATTTTGGTCCAGAATTCATGTAATCCTGAGACCATGATTTCTAAATGTTTATACACTGTGGCTCCATTTTTAGGCTTGAAAATTGCCACAGCTCCTTGTGAGAACTGGAGAATAGTGAGAACATTTTGGGAGTGGGTGGGAGGGTAAAATGTATGAGAGCGAGGAAATGGGGTTTGGGATGGCCATTGCTATAACAGAGCTTGTGACCTATAAATATAAACTGGTAGCCCCACTGGTGTCCCAAACTACATTTTAGGAAAAGCTGTCCAAGGACTGAGATTGTAACATAAATAAAATTGATTTTCTAATCAATGTTGCCTTGTTTTTTGAGAGCTTTGATATGGAGAGCAGGCATTGCTAGTAAGTTAAGTGACTAATTATGGAATAACTCACTAAGTCATACATCATAATGGTAATATGCATAGCTTTTTCCTCACTTGTAGCCATCTCTGATTTTCAGCAAGACTTGTGCGAACAGAATCTGTGCCATGCGATATTAACAATCCACTTAAGAAGCCTCCTAGGTACTCTGATCTGCACTCCAGCCAAACACTGCCTAAAACCAACAAAATTAATAAGGTAGGTCATTAACCTTGCTTACAGTTCACATACTGCAGGCAGATATGTCACTAAAGGTATTGCTGTTGACATTACACAAATAACCATATTTTTGGTAAAAGTCAGGCAGACAATTCAACATGTTAATTTTATGTCCTGGCATCTAGCTTTAAATTCTACTACCGTGTTCAATGCATTGATATCTTAGTGGTGAATACACATTATTTATGTTATTTATTCAACATCAGCTAGCATTTGCATTTTGCTTTTAATGCAATAAAATGTCCGAGGTATGTGATCAAACAGAATATGGCACCCAGCCACAAAAGAGAGGTAACCAAAAGCCTGGTCAAAAATGTATGTTACTAGGAATATCTTAAAGCGGGAAAGGGAGACAAATCTGTGGAGAGGCATAGGGATGGAATTCTGGAGGCTAGGGCCAATGTAGCTGAAGGCATGGTCATCACTGGCAGAGGCACAAAAATCAGGGATGCGTAAATATCCTTGGAAGAACATATAAGTCTGAGCAGGTTGTAGGGCACAGGAGATTCCTGAGATATGGAAGGGGTGAGGGCATAGAGAGATTTAAATAAGATGAAAATTTCACTTCCATTTCTTATTTCCAAACATCCTGTGACAAACATAATTTATTTTGCTCTGTTTTGCATCAGCAGTTTGAAAAACAACTTAAATGCAATTTATTCTGGTTTGTTGTAAATTGTTTGGTTATGTGGTAGAGAGAAGGATCATACAATTACAAAGTAGTTACAGCACAAAAGGAGGCCATTTGGATCTGAAAGAGACTTTCTGAAGGAGAATATAATTAACATTCTTTCATTTAGTAAGTAACTGATAATTTATTCTGAAATTTGAGGAAAATTCAAAATTCAAGAAGTCCTGCTAACTCTTATAGAATAGAAAAAGGCATGTCTGCTTTATTTTGAAGTTGTTCTGGTCAAGGTACCCTTTACGAAATATAATAAGTGCTGATTTAAAATTTCTGAAAGAGAAAATTTGGTTGGAATTTATGAGAAACAGTTTAGATTAACTGGGCTTGCACAGTGGGAAAAACACTGAGAGAAAATGAAATTTGCAACATAACAATTTTAGTTTTTTGGCAGAATCTTACAGGGTTATCAGCGATGTGGTTTTGGCAAGAAGTGTGGAGAAATCTGGTGACCAGTGTGGCAAGGTCCACTCAAATGGTGAGTGGAAATGGAGAGGCAAATGTAATTCCTCTCTTCAAGAAAGGAAATAGGGAAATCCCCGGCAATTACAGACCAGTAAGCCTCACGTCTGTCGTCTGCAAGGTGTTAGAAAGTATTCTGAGGGACAGGATTTATGACCATCTGGAAGAGCATGGCTTGATTAAATGCAGTCAACACGGCTTTGTGAGGGGCAGGTCATGCCTCACAACCCTTATCGAGTTCTTTGAGGAGGTGACTAGAAATGTTGATGAGGGTCGAGCTGTGGATGTGGTGTATATGGACTTCAGCAAGGC
>NC_057734.1:36175199-36224508 GCF_004010195.1 Chiloscyllium plagiosum
CTTCCTACTTATCTCTCACCCCCTCTCCCCCCCCCCCACATTCCTGATGAAGGGCTTATGCCTGAAACATCAGTCCCAATTTTCTTCTGCATGGGCCAGGGTTTTCTTCTCAAAGGGGACATCACTTCTCTTTCCCCCCCACCATAACCACCAGCCCCTGTATGGGCTTGCTCTGCCCTCTTACGAGTTGTCTTCTGCAACAACAGAAAGAGGGGTCATGAGTGAAATATCAATAAGAGGTATGGTTGTTCAGGCAGGTGCATGTAGGAGGAAGGTGAAGAGGTGTTCTGAATAACCGATGAGGCATTACAGAGGCAGGCCATGCAAGGTTAGTGGTGTGGGACATTACTGGAGCAGTGGTGGTAAAAGCCAGTGAGAGTAAGTATTTCATGCAGTAGTAAAAGTGACAGTGTATGAGATTGGTAGGAGATGGGTGCTGTAGCAGACATAGAGGAAATGTGAGGTGGCAGAAAGCACCTAGCGGAACAGAGAGGGTCAATGAGCTACTTGCGGCACTGCTGACCATTACACTGCACACACAGGAGACAGGTGGCAATTTCAGACTAGGTAGCAGTAGTTTGTGGCATGGCTTCCTCTGCTGGTTCTGCAGGAAGATGACACCTCTTCTCTGGATCAACCCATCCATCAGAACTTCAGGTGCCTGTTAAAGAATCATGGTGCCATCATCCCCTTCTGCACCATGGACTGACACCGTACTTGACCAGACAGGGCAGCTTCAGAATGCCACTGCTCATCCGGGTGCTCACTGGCCTTTTAGAAATGATATGAACATCAGGGATGCCAGTTTTTTGGCAGATATCCACTTAATAACAAGTTGTTGCGGGAATGCCATTGCAGGATGGGGCATGACAGAAATTGGACATGACAGATGCCTTAAGGGCATGGTAGGCAATTAATGAGGCCAGTTTGATAAGATGTATTGAGAAAACCTACTCAATGCAACTTAGACTTAGCCAAAACAGTGCAAGATTTAGCCCTTCTTTCATTTTCTTTATCCTTCTTCATTTGAGGGGTTAGAGTCTACATAAAATTTCTAGCTTTTTTTCATATGCTGATTGTATGCTCACTTTTTCTTTAGATAAAATTTAATTATAATTTTCCACTCCCATTTGATGTTGCCGGAGTTTTCTGCTCGGGAATATAGAGTGATGTGATAATTCAGGACTGTGGCAAGCTATTTTGCCCAAGCAGTTTTAAGTGTAGATCTGACCTGTAAAATTACCTCTGTTCAGTAAGAAATGCCTTTTTCCTAAAATGTTGCCACAGATTTGGTTTGGGTGCGTGACCACAATTTATTACCTACCAAACATTTGCAAAACGTACTTGAAGGTTGCAATTATATATTAATGGGTAGCTAGTGAAATGGTCACTGTGACACAATAACTACTTTCAAAGCGTAAATTGAGCTGCCTCACACTTTAGACTTCCTGAACTCCACAAAGTGACTGCTATTGTGGTATTCGCGAAATGTACATATGCATTCTCCAATATGAAACCTCATGTCTGCAGTGATTGTAATGAGGTCAGCCAGGTGGATGTCATAGAATATGAGATCCCTGACTGGGACTGTTAATCTGGTCCAGTCAGGAAGCCCTGGTTGACAGATACAAACAGAAGTGTCAGAAGTTCTATTCACTCTGACAGCTGGTTCTAAGGGAGCTGGATCAGTGTCGAGGGCTCTCCATATATAAATAGTGGGTGACTTGGTGACAGGATACTGGTCTCTGTGGAGTTATTTTAATATCAACATCCATTCCTAAGCTAGATAATCGGTTTGGGTATTGCCAGATCTATTTGTTTAGGCTCTGCCATTTTATATTGCTGACACAGTCTAGACCAAGTTTGTGATGAGAACTCCCAAATTCAGCTATTTCAATTCTTAACTCATTCCAATATGTTTTTATATAAATCCTGAATTCAACCAACTCTGTCCTTACAATTATTCCTTTCTAATGGATACATTACAATTTACATGCACCAGAAAGATAGCATGCAATATTTGTTTATGCCCATTAAACTGGCAATATACTATCACAGTATGCCTGCTATTATAACTTACTGCTGGTGTACTGCATAATTATCATCCAAACAAGGGGAAACATTCAATAAGGTCTTGTTCAAGTTGACTTGGTGCTCTCTAGAAATGAGTGGGGTGTTAAGCATAGGTTATTGAGCAAATGATGGCTTCCTGCTGAAACAGCGACTGAATATCATAAATCTAGTGCCACTGCACTGCGTAATCTGGCATCAGTGCAAGTAAACACTATCAAACCCATAGAGACAGTTGTTTCTTATGATCCACTAATGTTTTCTGGCAAGGCCCTAAAACCTATATGGATCTTTGATATGCTTATTTTTATGACGAGGGAAGTCACACAGAGGAGCAATCACAGAAGCAGACAAACCATCAGCTTGTGTCTCTGCGGTTTCAATGATTTTTTTTCAGTTCTGACGTGATATTTAGAATGGTAAAATGCTTTAAAAAATTGATATGTTGTTCCAAACATTACACAGATCTCAAACTCAAGGGAATTCTTGTACGTTATATCTAATCGGTTTGGAAATGTCTCTGACCTTATTTATATGTACTTTTGAATGATCGGTTACACTTTCATAATTTATTGAAAAAATATTTGAATTTTCTCATTTTTGGTCTAAGCACAGTTAATTGCTTAAAACAACTTAATAATTTTATTTAAAAAAAACAAATAATTTGTTTTCAACGTATTTTGTAGTTCAAGCATTTTATGAAATCAGACAACTGTCTTGCCACTTAATCACCTTATGTCAACTGCTGCTAAGGTTCCTGGGGCATAATTATGTAACTTAAAGTATAAATCTCAGCCTGTTCTTTAAAAACATTATTAATAGAATTTCTGTAAAATTATGACAGATTGGAGCAACATTTTAAAAAGCAAAACCTCTGTTGCTCTGCAAGCTATATTCATAGGCAAGCACTTAATACTGTCATTTAGTACTGAATTCAAGCTGTTTATTGCTGTAAACAGGATCCAGGTTGCTACAGCTTTTCGTAGTTTTGGCCAGTCTGGTAAGAGGCAGAAATAATAACATTTTTAGCAGATTCTCTGTACAATTTGCTGAATGACACTGAATCACGAGAGTGAGTATAGTTTAAATTGTCAGAAGTACTACAAGCTTATTTGGCTTTGCAGCTTGGATAATATTTAGTTTGTACTCTGATTCAGTTAAACAGTAACATGAAACATGAATATTTTTTAAAGGTGATATTTTTCAGGAAGCGACTCCTCAGTTATACACAAATCTGTTTAACCATCTGTGAAAAATAAAAGTCACAGATGGCAGTACCAGCTTATAGTCATATACATCTTTATTGCTTAAAAAGAAAGTTAACAGTTTAGTGTGGATTCCGACCTGGCATTTTTCTTATGAATGGAAACTTGTGATTAAAAGTAAAATCTGTCAAACTCTTTATAATTAGTGGGTGGCATGTAATTCTGTGGTATCTGGTAACTCCCTTTCCAATTCATCTCACCCAACCAAAAACAATGTCACTACTGCCTCAGAAATTACCATCTCACGTCAAGGTGCAGTCCTTGCTTTAATATCAAATCCTCATTTGTAGTGCTAAAACGATGATTGTTATTCTGGATAACCATGGGGACCTCACAACATGCAAACCCATACATGAACACTTGAATTAGGAACAGAAGTAAGCCATTTGGCCCCTCAAGCCTGCTCTGCTGTTTGAGAAGATCATGGGTTATCATGAGTCTCAATTCTATTTTTTATCTGCTTCCAATAATCTTTCACTACTGTGAATCAAGAATCTACCTACTCAAGCTTAAAAATACAATGACCCTGCTCCACTGTTGTCTATGTAGAAAGAATTGCACAAACTAACGACTCTTCCTATCTTAAATTGGAGACCCCCCTTTTTTTAAACTGTAACACTTTTCACTAATCTCTTATACAAAAGGAAAGGTCATTTCAGTATCCACCCTTTCAAACCTTCTCTGGGTCTTGTATGTTTCAATAAGATCACTTCTCATTCTTCTCAACTCCAGTGGATACAAGGCCAACCTTTCTTACTACCATAATTTTGTCAACCCAGAAATCATTCAAGTGAACCTTCTCTGAATTGCATGTAAAGTTATATATTCTTCCTTAAGCAAAGAGACCAAAACTTGTACCCAGTACTCCAGATATAATCTCATTAATGCCATGTATAAATGTAACAAAATATCTCTACTTGTATATTTGATTCCCTTTGCAATAGCTGTTAACATTCCATTTGCCTTCCTAATTACTTCTTGTACCTTCATCCCAACGTTTTGTGATTCATGTATTGGACATTTAGATCTCTCCATGTAAATAATACAACACTTTTCTATTCTACGTACCAAAGTGGACAAGTTAATGTTTTTCCACAGTTTCCTTCATCTGCCAAACATTTGTCCTTAACCCGTCCAAACCCCTTTGCACTCTCTTCATGCCCCCTTCACAATCTATTCTATTTTTATGTCATCAGCAAATTTTGCAACCATCTATTCATCCCTTTCATTCAAGTCATTGGTAGAGATTGTAAATAGCTAAGGTCAGGGCTCCTCTTGTGACAGAGTAGTAGTGTCGCTACCCTCTGTACTGGGAGGCCTGTGTTCAAGTCCCACTTGCTCCAGAAGTGTGCAATAACATCTCTGAATGGTTGTTTAGAAAAATAGATTAAATAAAAGTGTAAATAGCTGAGGTCCCAAACTGATCTCTGTCGCACTTAATTAATTAATTGTAGCCTGTCAATTGGACTATTTATCTTTACTCTGCTTCCTATTAGCTAATTAATTTTCTATCCATGCTATCATGTTATCCCCAATGCCATGAGCTTCCATGATGTGCACTATTTGATGTGATACCTTATCTAATGCCTTTTGGAATTTCAAATACACTGTATTTACAGGTTTCCATTTATCAATGTTGCTTGTTACTTTTTCAAGGAAATCTAATACAAAAGTCAGTTTTTCTTTCAAAAAACCATATTGAATCTGCATGATTACATACAATTAATAATAGCATTTTCCATATAATAGATGTTGTGCTAAATAACTTGTAATTTCCTATTTTCCATCTCCCTGCCTTGAATAGAGGACTTATATCCTCTCCTTTCAAATTTGATTAACCTTTCCAGAATTTTTGGAAAATTAAAACCAATCCATCTACCATCTGACCAGTGACTTCTTTTAAGATCCTAAGATGCAGGCCATCAAATCTGTGGAACCTGTAAGATTTTTGTTCTAATACTTTTCTCAGTATCTTTTCCTGATGATTGTAATTTTAAGTTTCTCCCTTCTTTTCCACTCTTGATTTACACATGTGTAGGATGTTATTTGTGCCTTTTATAATGAAGAAAGCCCAAATGGTCCTGAGTAGGGTGTGCAGAAGTGAGAACAATCCTGGCCCACGAGCCCAACTGTCAAAGTTGGCCCCCATGCTTCCAAATTTCAGTCTGAGTGGACAGGATGGATTGGTAGTTAGGCTGCATGATCCAGGAAGAGCTTAATAGGTTGCCAGTTCCTGAGGTGACTGCGTGTGAAGCCTGACTTGCAGGTTTTGCACTGTGGTAACATTTTAAAACTATATATTGAAACACAAAACATCCCTCCTGTTCACCCTTCCTCACCAGCCCCGTCATTATGTCCTGTCCATACCACTCCAATGTCACTCTATCCATCACCATAGCCCCCATACTCCACGTGCCACAGTAATAACATTCTCACATGTTCCATAGCTTCTCATACTTCCTGTACTACTTATGCCCATAATCATCCTCATGGCTATATGTAGTCCCTATGCCAACTCATGTGTCCCCATCCACCACCCTGTATGTTTTATTCTTTATGGCAATTCACCGTAGGAAGACCTTCAGGAGTCATGCTGCCTGTGTCTTTTGATAATATCACTTTTGGAAAACTCGCATTGATAATAAGAAAAGTCAATACATTGAAATTGCTTTAACTAATCACTTAGATAAACAAACATTTCACTTAAGCACTTAACCCTTAAATGCTTAAACCTTAATATCAACATACATTTTCATTTGATAAGCAGTAAGAACTCTGAATCAAAATACTCAATTGATAGGCACCCTACTGTGAAAATGATAGTTTGGGAAATCAGTCATGCAACATAAATCCTATGTGAACAGGCACTCTGAAATACCCAAGATAGTTTTGTTTTAATTCCACTCTTTTCCTTGGGTAGTTCTGTCATAGTGTTGGCAATTGTAATGGGTTAATGTACCTTTTATGCTCAAGCATTCTTTTCAAAGACCTAAAGGGCGACTTTCCTCTGCCATTAGTATATGTGTCTCCCAAAGGGTGTGTTATCTCCACCAAAGGTGCCCCAGATCTGAAGGGATACTTTAACTCTACAAAGAAGAGAAATAGAAAACGTTCCTTGGAACCTCTTCCCTAATGCTCACTCCTCAATACCTCTACAAACTTCCCATATTTCACCTCCGCCAACCTAATGCATCGCACCCATCATCATAGTCCCTCACATCCCCATGCCACCCTGCATCCTTACACCTCATTCCATGGCTCCTTCTCCTCTTTTGCCAATTTAGCATCTAATTTGTACATACTACCATTCCCCATTGCTTAGTTTGTCAACTCATTGAGTATCCACAAGTACCCACATGCAGAGGAGAAATAAATATAGTTCTAACATTTGAAGTCCTAAATTGCAGATCGCACAATGTTGAGAAAACCACTCATTCATTAAAAAAAATTGACAGTTCTTGACAGGTCGACACTTGTTGACACTTCTAGATACTCCTTGAAAGGTTGATCCCTTACAGATTGACAATTCTTGACAGATGGACAATTGCAAGGGGTTTATGCACCTTTTATACATAATCTTCTCACATTTACCATTCCCATAGGCACCTGATCTCCCCCAAAGGATGTCTGGATGATCAATTCCTCAAAGATGTCCTGAGGTCATATCTACAGTACATTAGCTTTCTAAAGGGGTTACCCTGACTATTCAAAGGTAATACACTGAGAACAGATCTGCTCTTACTTGGTCTAATCTCTACCATCCAGGTGTCATACATCAAGAATCAAAAATCCAGTTTAGCGGAGATACCTGATCATTTAAAGAGCCAATTATCCCTGTCAGCTGTGCATGTGTGATCTATGAACTACCCCCACGAAAATGAGAAAAGCTGGGATCAGGGGCCGGATTTGGAATTCCTAATTTCCTCTCGCATTTTTCTGCAACAGAGACAGAGACAATCTCTGATATAGCAAAAGTCAGGGCCAAAATATCTGTTCAGCTTAGCCAGTAATAGATTCATATCAAGACTTGAAGAGAATGCAGAGGAGATGTACCAAAAGATACCACATTTCAGAAAATTCAGCAATGTGGAGACACTAAGAGAAGCTAGGATTGTGCCTTTGAGACCCAAAGGCAGTTAAAAGGAGAATTAATAGAGTTGTCCAAGACGATGAAGGATTTTGACAGGGTAGATGGAATATGGGTTTTTCCAGTGGCAGGAATGTTGGTAACTAGAAGACCTATTTAAGATCATTGGCAAGAAATCCAGATTGGAGCTGAGAAGACAAATAAATAAAACTAATTGTTATAATCTGCATTGTACTGCCTGAAAGAATGACGTGCTTAATTCTATAGTAACTTTCAACAGGGAACGATATAGTCTGAAAAGGAAAGCTCTGAAGGATAATGAGTAGGGAACTAAGACAAATTGTATAGCTCTTTCAAAGATCTGGTACAGACATCATAGGCAAAATGGCCTCTTCCTATGCCATATGACTCTGTGAGCCATACATACATGTCCTACACAGCCTGGTATCCTGGTACTAATGAATGGGTGGGAGGTAGGGGGTGGCCAAAGTTTGCCCATCATCATGTTGTTTTGCCAGTAGTGGGAAATTTGGAAGGTCAAATGACACCAGGAGGTCAATTCAGCCAGTTAAATGGCCAAATAAGAACCACTCCCTCTCAGCAGGAATTTTTTTTCCATGTCAGAGATGACCTGCCTTTTGGGCACTCTATATAGCCTTTTAATTTGCAGCAATACACTATCCCAGATCCCACTACTTCTTGCTTTCATTCCTAGCAGTTTGCTTGTTTGCTTAATACCTGTTTGCTTAACAAAATTCAGCCCTTGTTTTCTACTTCATTCAACATTCTATTTCATTAATCATGTATTCTGCAACATTCATGTAGGCTACCTGTTTTGGAAAAAAAAAATTCCCTAGCTCTTTGTCCCAGAGCTGTAGATCTTTCCCTGTCCCAATCTCAAAACAATCCATTTCTCACTTCTTCCTAATTTTAAACATCACTAATTAACCATAATAATATTAAATAATCCTAATTTATAAATCATTCTTAATTTTTGTATTTTGGCATGCCAGTGACATGCTAATAAAGTCTTATATTCTGCACATATACAGTGGACAGAAGCCCCCCCATTTTTAAATTAGTTGTTATATAGATTGCACTGTACTTTTTAGATTCTGTTACGTATTGCCATAAACTCCAGTTTTCCATTTCTTATTTGAAGACCTGTTTTAACCAATTGTGAACCTGAGCCACAAACAACTCTGTTCTCCCACATTACACAACATTCCCCCTTCAAAACATAATTTGCTTTTGATTGTTTTTAGTCAACATGTATCATCAGCAGGGGGGTTGGGATCCTCAACAGCAGGGAAGCAAGTGTGAGGCTGAAAGGAGATATAGTAATCAAATAATAAGTTGAAGAAACACGTCAGGCTGAAACACAACAGGGAGCAAGCAATGCCTCTTGGATTAAATTACATCTATTTCAATGAAAGAGGGCTGACAGGTAAGGCCGATGAGCTCAGAGCATGGATAGGTATGTGTGACAGGGGTATTATAGCCATTACAGAAACATGGCTAAGGGAGGGACAGGACTGGCAGCTTAATGTGCCAGGGTACAGATGCTTTAGTCAGGACAAAAGTGGTGGAAAGAGGGGAGGAAGAGTTTCATTTTTGATTAAGGCAAGTATAAAAGCAGTAGTTAGAGATGAAATAACTGAAGGATCATCCCAATGTGGCTTTGTGGGTAGAGCTAAGAAATAAGAAGGGGACGGTGATGTTATTGGGGTTGTACTATAGGTCCTTAAATAGTCAACGAGAATTAGAGGAACAAATATGCAGGGAGACTGGGGAGACTTGCAGGAGTAATAGGGTTGTCGGAGGAGGGGATTTTAATTTTCCTAACATAGACTGGAGCAGAGCATTAAAGGCTTAGATGGGGTGGAATTTGTTAAGTGCATTCAGGAAAGTTTTCTCAAGCAGTATATAGAGGATCCTACTCAGGAAGGGGCAAGACTCAACCTACTCTTGGGAAATAGGGCAGGACAGCTCACTGAGGTGATAGTAGGGGAGCCCTTTAGGACCAGTGACCATAGTTCTATTAATGTTAAAATAGTTATGGAGAGGGACAAAACTGGTCCACAGTTTCGAGTTCTAAATTGGGACAAAGCAAATTTTGATGGAATTAGGCAGGAGCTTGCAGGGGTTGATTGGAGTAGTTTGTTTGCAGGCAAAGGGACCTCTGGCAAGTGGGAGGCATTTAAAAGTGAGGTAGCTAGAGTTCAAGGTCTATGTATTCCTGTGAGAATGAAGGGCAAGGTTGGTAAGAATAGGAACCCTGGATGGCAAGAGATATTGAAGCTCTGACCAGAAAAAAGGAGGAGGCATGGCTCAGATACAAGCAGCTAAGATCAAGGAATCCCTGGAGGTATATAGGGTATACAGAATTTTAATGAAGAAGGAAATCAGGAGGGCGAAAAGTGTGCACGAAATAGCTTTGGCTGAGAAGATTAGGGTAAATCTAAAGAGCAATAGTATATTAAGTATTTAAAGAAAAAAGAATAACTAGAGAGAAAATAGGACCCCTCAAGGACCAAAGTGGACATGTATGTGTGGAACTGCAGAAGATGGACAAGGTCCTCAATGAATATTTCTCCTCTGTGTTTACAATGGAGAAAGACATGAAGACTTGGGAACTTGGGGAAGTTAATGTGAATACTTTGGGGACAGTCCATGTCACAATACAGAAGGTGTTGGATGTATTAGAATGTACGAAGGTGGATAAATATCCTGTCCCTGACCAGATATATCCAACAACCCTGCAACAGGCTAGAGAAGAAATTGCAAACTCTCTGGATGACATTTTTGCATCATCGTTTTAGCTGCGGGTGAGGTCCTGGAAGACTGGAGGTTAGCAAATGTTGTGCCCTTATTCAAGAAGGCTGCAAAGGAAAACCTGGGAACTATAGACCAGTAAGCTTGACATCTGTGCTCGGTAGGAGATTCTGAGGGTTAAGATGTACATGCATTTGGAAAGACAGTGTTTGATTAGGAATAGTCAGCATGGCTTTGTGCATGGAAGACCATGCCTTACAAACTTGTTAGAGTTCTTTAATTAAGTGACCAGAAAGGTTGATGACGGCAGGGTGGTAGATGTAGTCTGCATGGATTTCAGTTAGGCCTTTGATAAAATCCATATGGTAAGCTGCTCTCGAAGGTTAGATTCCATGGAATCCAGAGGGAGCTGGCAAATTGGATACACAGTTGGCTTGAAGGTAGGAAGCAGAGGGGAATAGTGGAAGGATGCTTGTTGAACTGGAGGCCAGTGACTATTGGTGTACCTCAGGGATCGGTGCTGGGCCCATTGCTGTTTGTTATCTATATCAATAATTTGGATGAGAATGTACAAGACATGATTAGTAAGTTTGCAGATCTTGGGAAAATAGGTGGTATCGTGGACATTGAGGAAGGTTATCAGACATTGCAGCAGGATCTTGATCAGCTGGGGAAGTTCACTGGGAAATGGCAAATGGAGTTTAATATAGATAAGTGTGAGGTGTTGCATTTGGAAAGTCAAATCAAAGAAGGAGTTTCATGGTAAATGGTAGGGGCTTAAGGAGTGCAGTGGAACAGAGGGACCTTGGTGTCCAGTTCTCTGAAAATGAAGTCACAGGTAGATAGGGCAGTGAAGAAGGTTTTTGACACACTGGCCTTCATCAGTCAGAGCATTGAATATAAAAGTTGGAAAGTTATGTTGCAGTTTTACAGGATGTTGGTGAGGCTGCATTTGGAGTTTGGTTTTGCTCACCTTGCTATAGCAAGGATGTTATTATTCTGGAAAGTGTGCAGAAGAAATTTACAAGGATGTCACCGGGACTCAAGGATCTGAGAGGCTCTTTCCTTTGGATCAAAGGAAACTGAGGGGGGATCTTACAGAAGTGTATAAGATCATGAGAGGCATGGATAGGGTGAATGCAGTCAGTCTTTTTCCCAGGGTTGGGGAATCAAGGATGAGAGGACATCAGTTTAAAGTTAGAGGGGAAAGAATTAAAGGAAACCTGAGGGGCAACTTTTTTACACACAGGTGGTACATATATGGAATGAGCTGCCAGTGGAAATGGTTGAGGTGGGTACATTTACAACATTTAAAATGCATTTTGACAATTACATGAATAGGAAAGGTTTAGACGGATATGGGCCAAGTGCAGGGTAATGTGGTTAGTGTGGATGGACATTTTGGTTGGAATGGACCAGTTTGGGCTGAAGGGCCTGTCTCCGTGCTGTAGGACTCTATGACTCTATCTATCTCGCCTGTACTGGCATTGAATTCCATGAACACTGTTTTACCCATTCTTTCTGAAGCATTCTCTTATAAATCTGTTTGGTCCTTGGCATTTATTGTGAAACCTCTTATGTTAGTGTCTTCTACAAACTTGCTCTATATGCATGAAATATGATATCAGAACTGAACCCTATGGATTTCTGCTACTTGCTGTTTGGAGCTAAGTTAATGGATCTGGGACTCTGCAGCCAGAGGCACAGACTGACATTTCTGTGGCCGACGATGAGATATTAGAATGGTGTGTTGCCTCCCTGGTGGCAGGATCAAGGATATCTCAGAGGGGCGAGAGACCAGCAGGAGGTCGTTGTACACATTGGAACTAATGACATATGAAGGGGAAAGGACGAAGGTCTGAGATATGAATATAGGAAATTAAGCAGGATTTTAAAATTAAGTCCTTGAGGGTAATAATTTCTGGATTACTCCCGGTGCCACGAGCCAGTGAGATTAAGGAGGATAGAGCAGATGAATGCGTGGCTGAGGAGGTGGTACAGGGGAGAAGGATTCACATTTTTGAATAATTGGAATCCCTTCTGGGGTAGAATTAACCTGAATAAGAAGGACCTGAATTGGTCTAATATATTGGCGGGGAGATTTGCCAGAGCTGTTCACGAAGATTTAAACCAGTGGGTAGTTGGGGGGAGGGAGGTGCGTGGATGGGGTGTGTGTCACAGGGAGACACTGAGAAAATAAATCAGTCTGACACTGGTGCATTTGGGAAAAGGAACAAGTCAAACGTTCAAGACAGGCAGGCGGAAACAAAACAGAAAACAAAGTAGGACTGATAAATTAAACTGCATTTATTTCAATGTAAGGGGCCTAACAGGTAAGACAGATGAACTCAGGCATGGTTGGGATCATGGAACTGGGATATCATAGCGATTACAGAGACGTGGCTCGGGGATGGACAGGATGGGGATTGGGGGTGGGTGGGGGGTGGTGCTTAATGTTTCAGGGTGTAGATAGGTTAGAAAGGGTGGCAAGAGAGGAGGGGGAGTGGCATTTTTGATTAAGGATGACGTTAAGGCTGTATTTAGGGAGATATTTCATGGAATACGTCCAAGGAAGTTACTTGGTGGAACTGAGAAATAAGAAAGTGATAATCACCTTCTTGGAATTATATTGTAGATCCCCCAATAATCGGATTTTAACTTTCCAAACATTGACTGGGATGTCATAGTGTGAATGGCTTGGATGGAGAGAAATTTGTTAAGTGTGTACAAGAAAATTTTCTGATTCAGCATGCAGATATACCTACTGAGAAGGAGCAAAACTTGACTACTCTTGGGAAATAAGGCAGGGCAGGTCACTGAAGTGTCAGTGGGGAAGCACTTTGGGGCCAGCAACCATAATTCTATTAGTCTTAAAATAGTGATGGAAATGGATAGACCAGATCTAATAGTTAAAGTTCTAAATTGGAGGAAGGCCAATTTTGACGGTATTAGCCAATAACTTTCAAAAGTGCATTGGGGGTGGATATTTGCAGATAAAGGGATGGCTGGAAGTTTGAAGCCTTCAAAAATCAGATAATGAGAGGCCAGAAACAATATGTATCGGGTGAAGGGCAAGGCTGGTGGGTGTAGAGAATGACTAGATAAATGGAAGTTTTGGTCAATATAGCAGGGAACGAATGAATCCCTGCAAGAATGCACAGACAGTACTAGTATATTTAAGAGGGAAGTCATGAGGGTAAAAAGGGGACAGGAGATAGCTTTGCCAAATAAGGCTAAGGAGAATCCAAAGGGATTCTACAAATATGAGGATAAAAGAGTAACTAGGAAGAGTTTAGCAAGGTCACCTATGTGTGGAACCCCAGGAGATGGGGTAGACACTACGCAAGTATTCTGCATGAATATTTACTGTGGAGAAGGAGACTGAAGGTAGAGAACTTGGTGAAATAAATAGCGACACTACAGAGGAGGTGGTGCTGGACATTTTAAACTGCAAGGGGTAATTAAGGATAGTCAACATGGTTTTGTGCATGGAAAATCGTGTCTCACTAACTTGATTGAGTTTTTTGAAGAAGTAACAAAGAGGTTTGATGAAGGCAGAGCAGTGAACGTAATCTATATGGATTTCAGTAAGGCATTTGACAAGATTCCGCATGATAGACTGTTAACAAGGTTAAATCACATGTAATACGGGAAGAACTAGCCATTTGTGTACAAAACTGGCTCAAAGGTCGGAGGCAGAGGGTGGTGATGGAGGAAGGTTGTTTTTCAGAGTGGAAGCCTGTGACCAGTGGTGTGCCATGAAGATCGGTGCTGGATCCACTGCTTCTTGATATTTATATAAATGATTTGGATGTGAACATAGGAGGTATGGTTACTAAGTTTGCAGATGATACCAAAATTGATGGTGTAGCAGACAGCGAAGGTGGTTACCTCAAAATACACCAGGACTTTGATCAGATGGGCCAATCGGCCAAGGAGTGACAAATGGATTTTAATTTAGATAAATGTGAGATGCTGCATTTTGGAAAGGCAAATCAGGGCAGGACTTATTGACTTAATGGTAAGGTCTTGGGAGTGTTGATGAACAAAGTGACATTGGACTGCAGGTTTGTACTTCCTTGAAAGTGGAGTCACAGGTCGACAGGATAGTGAAGAAGGCATTTGATATGCTTGCCTTTTTTGGTCAGTACACTGAGAGTAGGAGTTGGGATTTCATCCTGCAGCTGTACATGACAATGATCAGGCCACTTCTGGATTAATGCTTTCAGTTCTGGTCTCTCTGCTGTAGGAAGGATGTTGTGAAATTCGCAAGTGTTCAGAAAAGAATTACAAGGATATTGTCAGGGTTGGAGGGTTTGAGCTATAGAGAGAGGCTGAATAGTCTTTGGCTATTTTCTCTGGAGCGGCGGAGGCTAAGGGGTGACATTATGGAAGTTTATAAAATTATAATAGGCATGGATAGGATGAATAGTCAGGGTCTTTTCCCTAGGGTAGGGAAGTCAAAAACTGGAGGGTGTACTTTTAAGATGAGAGGGGAAGATTTAAAAGGGACCGAAGGAGCAACTTTTTCCACAGAGGGTGGTGCATGTATGGAATGAGCTGTCAGAGGAAATGGTGGAGTCTGGTACAATTACAACATTTAAAAGGCATGTGGATGGGTATATGAATAGGAAAGGCTTAGAGAGATATGGGCCAAATGCTGACAAATGGGACTATATTAATAAAAGATATCTGGTCGGCATTGATAATTTGGATTAAAGGATCTGTTTCCATGCTGTACAGCTCTATGACCTATCAAGAATTTATCCTTGACAACTGAATAGACATCTTTGAACATGTAATATATAAAGAAATGGCCAGCTTGCTGTCAAAATTGATCCTTGTACAATCTTGCCTGGCATACTGTCAATGAGCATATAGCCCAAAAACTTGAATTAACGTACACAGTCCTTTCATATTTAAATCTCAAAAGGTTTAGGTGAAGGTGCTGGAATGACATATAGCAAATGAAAACTGAAGAGTTACTGTACGACACAAGTAGTTTCCCTTTGAAGACAAATAGGAAATTGCTGTCAAAACAAAACAAGGTTGTGTTGCTGAAAAGAATTTGTATCATCACAAATGTAATATTACTATAAAACAGTGCAAAAGGACAGCATAATAGAAATCAAATGTGCCATAAAAAAACCTCTGTCAGTGAGAGTGGGAACCTGATGCAGTTCTATTAGTATAATGAAAATTGTTAATCATGTAAAATAAGCATTTTAGTAAGGCTTTCCTGCCATCGCACATGTATATTGGAGAGTTAGTAATTCATGAATATATAGATGACCCTATGAAATAAGCTATAACTTTCATCTTTGTAGTTTAAGTTTTAGTACTCTGTTAGGAGGTTGAATCCTGTACAGTGCACTGCTCTGGAGCCGTACCAACATGTACAGACTATTAATAAGTATCACTTAAAGGTAACCAAGAAGTCTGTCCTAGGTTTATATGAATATCCAAAGAACAAAACAAATTCATCAAAAATCATTGAAAATGAATTATCAAAACTACATTTGAATCATTTCGAAGTTTCAGTTGTTTCACGGTGGGTGGGCTGCCTGACCCAATCCCATGTGGTAAAATTACAGGCAGATAGATGCTGGATAGGCGCCTCACTAGAATTATCAGTGACCCCTGCCTTTAAGATCATGTGCAATCCAGTCTCTGAACTGATTAGAGGAACTGTGGTAGTCTCCAAATAGTGCAGGATTAATATTTCAGCAGAATAAGTGATTTACAGGTAGTTAATAGAAATGATGTCTGTAAAGCCAATCCCCACCTCTTTCAACAGTCCAGTGTGCAGTTGTGAGTGATGGGGCAACTATCTGGTTTTCTCCATTCTGGTAGGGACCTGTGGTACCACCGCATGCAACCTTGTATCAAAGCAAGCTCTTTTTCTCTTTACCTGCAGGATCACATACCTGTCCCTTACCAGCCGGATTCCAGCAGTAATCCTTCATCAACAACGTCGTCAACGCCGAGCTCTCCAGCGCCACCACTACCTCCCAACGCAACACCTCCTTCACCCCTTCACCCATCACCACAGTGCACTCGGCAACAGAAGCAATTCAATCTGCCAGGTATAACACTTCAGTTCAATTGATATGTGTTAAAAACAATGGTTTTTCTATTTCTGATCACACTGTACTGCCAGGGAACTATTGTAAGATGGAGAATCGAGAATACTGTTTTTCCCCATTTCCTCCCCTACTGGTTTCCTGGTGGGGCAAGGTTTCCCATTGGCACTCCATGCATTCAAAATCAGCCTTGATATGTTTTATTTAAATATAAAAACCGAAAATGATAGAGGTGTATAACTGATTAACATTGTGAGTTGAACGTTTCATCCAATTCAGGTAAGGAGATTCCATTAGGAATGTCAGCTTATCTTTCTTCATTTTTTTTTCCACACATTTAAAGAGAGGCAACCTTTCCACACAAAGTGATTCATGTGTGGAATGAACTGCCAGAGGAAGTGGTGGATGCAGATACAGTTACAACATTCAAAAGACATTTTGCTAAGTACATGAATAGGAAAGGTTTGGAGAGATATGGGCCCGTCGCAGTAACATGGGACTAGTTTGGTTTGGGAACATGGTCAGCATGGACTAATTGGACCAAACAGTCTGTGTTTGGCCCATACCTGTCCCTTACCAGCCGGATTCCCTACAGTGTGGAAACAGGTCATTCGGCCCAACAAGTCCACACCGACCCTCTGAAGAGTAACCCACCCAGACCCATTCCCTTAATTTATTACCCTACATTTACCCCTGACTAATGGACCTAACAGTATGGGCAATTTTGCATGGCCAATTCACCTGATCTGCACATCTCTGAACCATGGCAGGAAACCGGAGCACCTGGAGGAAACCCACGCAGACACAGGTAGAATGTGCAAACTCCACACAGACGGTGGTCCGGGGTAGGAATTGGACCTAGGTCCCTGGTACTGTGGGGCAGCAGTGCTAACCACTGAACCACTGTACTACCTCCGGGTAGTGAACTCGGCCCAACCACCTCAAGCTGCTTCATCAATGATCTTCCCTCCATCATAAGGTCAGAAGTGGGGATTTTCAGCAATGATTGCATAACGTTCGGGACCATTCATGACTCCTCAGATATTGAAGCTATCCATATTCAAATGCAACAAGATCTGGACAATTTCCAGATTTGGGATGGTACTTGACAAGTAACAGTCATGCCACACAAATGCCAGGTAGTGATCATCTCCAGTAAGAAAGTTAGCATTACTAACTCACCCACTGTTAACGTCGTATGGGTTACCATTGATGAGAAACTACACTGGACTTACTACAGTGGTTATAAAAGCAGGTCAGAGTCTAGAAGTGCTGTGGTGAGTAACTCATCTCCTCATACCAAATCCTGTCCATTAGCTACAAGGCACAAGTCAGTAGTGTAGTGGAATAATCCCCACTTTCCTGGATGAATGCAGCTCCAAAAACACTCAGAAAGCTTGATGCCATCCAGGATAAAGCAGCCTGCTTAATTGGCATCACATCCACAAACATCCACATCCTCCATCACTCAATAGCGGCAGTGTGTACTATCTACAAGTTGCACTGAAAAAATCACCTTAGACGACACCTTCCAAACCCACAATCACTTCCATCTAGAAGGGCAAGCCCAGTAGACACATGGAAACACTATCACGATAAGTTCCCCTCCAAGCCACTCACCATTTTACTTGGAAAATATCATCATTCCTTCACAGTTTCTGGATCAAAATCCTGAAACTCCTTCCCTAATGGCATTGTGGGTCAACCCACAGCAGGTGGACTGCAGCAGTTCATGAAGGCTTCTCACCTTCATCTTTTCCAATGACAAAAAACACCGAAGAACTGTGGAATCTGGAAATTAGTAACAAAAACAGAAATTGCTGGGAAAACTCAGCATGTCTGACAGCAACTGTAGAGACAAAGCAGAGTTAATGTTTTGGGTCCAGTGACCCTTCTTCAGACACTGAAGAAGGGTCACTGGACTAGAAACATTAATTAAATTCTAGGCACACATTTTTACACTTTAGGGAATAAACTGCATGGTCTGTCTTAAATTCATGAAGATATCAAAGTATGCAAATTGATAGCTATTGGCAGTGTCCCATACCTTACATTGTCAAATGATGTGATGTGCTGAGGTAATTAGGAGTAGTTTTCCAAATTTTTGGAGATCCCAGATGCACCTCAAACGCTTCTTACAATCCTGTCCATTCCTGTACTTATAACTGAGCAAGTCACAACAATCCACAGGGTATCGTGGCCAGCTGGTTGCACATTGGCTAACAAACTTCCAGATCACTAAACCTCCCATAATATGCTTGGGTCAGCTCATCTGAAAAGACATTATTGTCTTAGACCAGATCCTATGTAATGTGAGAGAATTGTATTGGATGAAGTTAATTCAGGATCAACACCGTTGAGAAGCCTAACATGGTTAGCACTTGCAGCAATAGACGGTGAATATTTTGCCAGGTTATGGTAACTGCCAAGTGATAGCTCATGTGAGGTTTTGTGACAATGTTAAAGCGTGTTAGCAATTGACAGAACCAGAAGTGATTAACACAGTATTTGAGCGAGCGAGGAAACAATAGAATAATGTTTTAATTAAAACATTCTAAAACCAGATGTAATGCAGCAGAGACTTCTGAGATGACATGCCAAAACATACAAGGCTATTGGTCAAGTGCTGGAAATGGGATTACAATAGTTAGGTCCTTATTTTTGATCAGCGCCAAGTCGATGTACTGAACGGCCTTTATCTGTGCTGTAGAGACGTCTTATGATGGTACATTGGAGAATACATGATAAAAGTTGTGGTGTAGAGGGAAGTGGTAGTGACGGACTGCTGCTTGAATGAAACATAAAATTCTGAATTATATTAACAGGGTAGATGTGGAGAAGATCTTTTCTCGTATGGGAAAATCTAGAATTAAATGTCACACTTTAAAGATCAGGAAACTCCATTTAAATCAGTGATAGGTGATGTATTTTCCCTCAAAGTATTTTAATTCTTTGGAATTTTCTTCCTGAAGCTGGTAAAGCAGAGTCCTTGAATATTTTTAAGGCAGAGATAGATAGTTAGATAGACAGACAGATAGATAGACGGATAAATTCTTCTTCTTCTTCTTAAGGAGGAGGTTGAAAGGTTATCAGGAATAGGTAGGAATGTAAATTTGAGGTTACAATCAGATCAGCAAGATCTAATTCAATGGTACAGCTGGCCTGAAAGGCTGAATTGCCTACTACTATTCTTGATTCATATGTTTGTATGTAGTTCTCTCAACCACAGAAGAAATGTCAGTGGTCCATAACAGCAAACAGGATAGCACATTGGCCAGTCTATCTCTTTGGCACGCTTGCCTAAATTGGTCAGAGCATTGAGAATAGGAGTTGGGAGTTTATGTTGCATCTGTACAAGACATTAATGAGGCCACTTTTAGAATACTGCATACAATTCTGGTTGTCCATCTATAGGAAGAATATTGTTAAACTAGAAAGGGTACAGAAAAAATTTACAGTTATGTTCCTGGGACTGGAGGGTTTGAGTCATATGGAGAGACTGGATAGGCTTGGGCACATAGAAGCTGAAAGGTGATCTTATAGAGGTTTATAAAATCAAAAGAGACATAGATAAGGTGAATAGCAAAGGTCTTTTTCCAAGGTAGGGGGCATCTAAAACTGGTGTGCGTAGATTTAAGATGAGAGGGGAAAGATTTAATAGGGACCGGAGGGGGATTTTTTCACACAGAAGGTGGTCCCTGTATGGAATGAACTGCCAGAGGAAGTGGTAGAGGTGGGTACAATTCAACATTTAAAAGACATTTGGACATGTATTTGAATAGGAAAGGTTTAGAGGGATATGATCCAAATGCAGGCAAATTGGACTAGTTCAGTTTAGAATACCTGGTCGGCATGGAAAGTTGGACCGAAGGGACTGAAGGTATTGTATGTCTTTACAGTGTTTGTTCCACCTTTCTGGGATCAAGGTACAGACAATAATCTCTTTAAACAACAGCCTGATCAATGGATATAAATCGTTGGATTTCAAATGGCCATGGAGTTGAGAAAGAATGCAGGTTCCTGCAATCTCATGTCACTGGCTTTTGTGCATCATTCCGTGATGATTCCAACATTGAGTCACTTTTTAGAGAGGCCTGGTCATGGTCAAAATGGTTATCCACCCACAGTGATAAATAGCCAACAAAACAGAAAGTGCTGGAGAAACTCAGCAGGTCTGGCAATATCAGTCAAGAGAAAGCAGAGTTAATATTTTTTGTTCAGTGACCCTGCCGAAGAAGAAGGATCTGAAGAAGGGTCACACGACTCAAAATTGTTAACTCTGCTTTCTCTCCACAGATGCTGCCACAATTACTGAGTTTCTTCAGTACTTTCTGCTTTTGTTTCAGATCTTCAGCAGTTCTTTGTTTTACATTATCATGGTAGATAGTCAGTTGGCAGCAATGCAGAGGGGGTTTTGTACTTCAGGCCAAAACTTAGCCTCTGCATCAAGATAGCCTCATGGCTGAAAAGGTGAGGGCCGGATTAACCTCACATTGGCCCACTAGCTTAGGAGCATGCCTACCATCCTTAATTGGATGGCAAACCCACTGTCTGGCCATTTACAGGCTGAGTATGGCGTATGGGATTGGAACCCTGGTATTGGATTCTTCACCCTGGAATGGAAGCCCCACCACAGATTCAGCAGTCATTGCTGTTACATCACAGGACAACAGCAAATGCCAAGGGTCCAGCCAGTGCTCAGATCATTCAAGATGCAGCAAAACCAGAGTGAGCAGGCACAAGCCACAGAAACAAATTCAGTAGCGGCTGCCCTCCAAAGATAAAAGAACGAAGCCCCCTCCAAATCTTAAGCCTTCGTGGCATAAGAATGTGCAGTCACCTCACCAGTTACACTGAGGAGAAATGGTGGAACAATGGAAAGAAGTGACCAGAGGACACAAAAGTGCAAGGACAGGTTAGGAAGTCTTTGATTACAAGTAAGTCAAAAGAGAATCTAAGTTGTAGAAAGTGAGAACTGCAGATGCTGGAGATCAGAGTCAAGAGTGGGTGCTGAAAAAGCACAGTAGGTCAGGGAGCATCCCAGGAGCAGGAGAATCAATGTTTTTGGCAAGAGATCTTCATCAGGAATCATTCCTGATGAAGGGCTCTTGCCCAAAATGTTGATTCTCCTGCTCCTGGGATGCTGTCTGACCTGCTGTGCTTTTCCAGCGCCCACTCTCAACTTGTAATCAAAGTCATATCACACTCAATTAATGATATGTAATATTCACATTTTTGTCAATTTTCAGGGTCATGTGCACTGAGAAAATTTAATTTAATAGGCTATGTAGTGGATTAAAGGATTTATAATTTCTCCCAAATATCCATCATAACCATAGCAAAGGAGTCATGGAATCTGGATAAACAATTTAAACTGCATCCATGTGATTTGTCTGCAGTTTCCATGAATCTTTCACCAGTTGGCAGTCAGAAGAATCCCATGCAAATTTAACCTCGGGGGGAATATATAGAACACAAGCACCAGCGAAATATAATTTTTTTTTGCTTTGTACTTAATACATTTAAGCTGTAAAACTCTCAAATGGTACTAAAATTTAACAAGTATTTTGGACACAGGAAAGGAAAAAAACCGAACAAAATTCTGAAAACAAAAATGTTTGCCCTTCTCCTGAAGACAACTGTTGAATCATGTGATTAATCCTCTCATGAAAACCAAGACAACAAGTAAGCATGCTGCTTGACTATGCAAGGTACTGGTTGAAATAAACCTTGCTTGCCTTGTTTTAGCACTCATTACTTTCAACCATTAGCCTCTGATCCATTTCCTTTGGCACCATGCATTTCAGTGATTGATGATTTTGATCTGTGTGCATAATAGCCTCAAAGTCATGCTGTTAAGCTCTTGAAGCACCTGGTCACTGGTTTGGTATGTAGGTTGGACTTTACAATTACCTCGGTGGATGAGTTAAAGTTCAACTGAAGCTCCAATCAATGTGATAAAGAAAATAGTTCTTTTCAAAGAGATCATGATTTTTCAAATAAATCAAAAACCACCAATTTAAATCTGGCCATTTTCTTTTCAATTTCCTCTGTTCAATTAAGTGTTGTTAGTTTTGATAGCCATCAATTGGGATAATATCTACAAATTTACCAACTTTTCTTCTAAGTGTCAATTTTGAAAAAAAAATGGCAAGATCAAGTTCTCTTCAAAATTGCACTTTAATGTTTTGTGCATTTAGCAGTTGGTAACCATTGTAGGTTCTATTAGTAATCCTTGGAAAGCTGCTATTACTATAACTGCAAAATGAATGCCGATGATTAGTTGGGACACAAAGTGTTTCTATGGTAACAGGGAACAGGGCATCCATAACATAAGAGATTATACAAAAGCCGGCAGGTTTGACAGCAAATTCTTTGAACAACAAAATCTTGAAGTGATAATAATTTACAATTTAATTCTTTGAGAAGGGGCAGTCAATTTTTAAGTACAATCGACATCCATCTTAAATGAGTTTTAGAATTGTGCTTTTCTTCTAAATTAGGTATACTCACTAACATTCGGTTGAGGGCAATCACAAGCAGTGACTTGCTTGAGGGCCACAGCCACACAAGCCCACCACAAGGTAATTCCATTTCTAACAACAGTATCTAGTCTATATTTACATAAAAGTAAATATTTTACCACCCAGTTTTCTATTGTGTCGCTGAGGGTTCCTGATCCCATATTTTGAATTATTGTTTAACATGAAGGATGAAAATTTTATATGCCATGAATTTGAAAACTGTGATAACCTTGTACATTATAAACTGTTCATCATAACAAGCATAATGGGAAATGCAGTGTCAGTCAAATAGCTTTTACACATTAAGAATAAGGAGAGAAATGTATCCTTGATGAAGTATTATAAAACATTACTCAGTCCTAATATCACTGTGAGAACATAGAATTTAGAGAAAGTGAGAAATGTAATGGTCTGAAGAATGTCAAGGTAAGAATATTCGCAGAAAGAATCAAAATATGTTGATTAAATTTCACATCTTATTTTGTTGCTCTGTGATTACATAATTAGGCAGATTTTTATGAATTTATGCTCTTCACATGGGTTTTCAAATGGGCATTTAATGAATGATAAACCCTAAGTACTGTTATGGCCTAATGGTATAATCATAAGACTATTAATTCAAAGAGCCAGGTAATGTTCTGGTGTCCCAGATTCGAATCCTGCCATAGCTGATTGTGGAATTTGAGTTCAGTAAGAATCTGGAATTAAGAGTTGAATGGTGACTATGAATTGATTGAAGCAGGTAGGTTTTTCCTGACAATAATTTCTTTTAGGGAAGGAAATCTGCTGTTCTAATCTGTTTGATCTACATATGACTTCAGACCTACACGATGTTGTTGACTCTTAACTATCCTCTGGGTACTTAGGGATGGGCAATAATATTGGCCTAGTCAATGATGCCCACATTCTGTAAATGATTAAAAAAAATTAAAACCTCTGAATTATCAAATTCTTTTTTTCTGGCAGGATTGGAATGATGAGTTCTCTAGCATGTCAGAAAGTGCTGTGCTTAACTGAGCCACAATAGCAATGCATTTGATTCTCTTGGAAATTGACTTGTAGAGAGAATGGCATAACTCCCATATCCTTTTCAAACTAATAACTTGATGGCCTAGAATTTTCACTAGGTTGTTTTGTTTTGTCAACGTAATTCAGAAATAAAGAGAAGTGGAACCAGCATGAAAAACAGCGTCAATTTTAAACACAATTCAGGTTTTTATGATCATTTCTAAAAATTGTGCTTGAAGCCAATTCTACCTACGAAAATGATCATACCTTCCCCATTACTGAATTAATCATCACAGTGAGTTGCATGTTTTTAATTTATTAAGAAACTGGATATGCAGCAATGTCTAGTTATACTGTCTGATGCAATTTTCAGTTATTCAAAGTTGTGTTACTCACAGGGAATGGGGATTTTGATTAAAAATACTTTCTGTATCTATTCCATTTTCATTCCTACATTTTTGTGGTTCTGTTCGCCGAGCTGGGAATTTGTGTTGCAGACGTTTCGTCCCCTGTCTCGGTGACATCCTCAGTGCTTGGGAGCCTCCTGTTAAGCGCTTTCCTCCGGCATTTGTAGTGGTTTGAATCTGCCGCTTCCAGTTGTCATTGATATGAAATGTAGGAAATTTAATCACATTCAATTCACATTTCATGGAATTCATCATAATACAAAAAAAAACTTCAGAACATTATCATCTAAAACCGAATAAAAACCAAAAGTATTGCCGGTACTGTAAATCAGAAACAAAAACAGAAATTGCTGGAAATGTTCATCAGGTGTGGCAGCATCTGTGGAGAGAAATCAGAGTTAATGTTTTGGGTCGAGTGACCCTTCCTCAGGTTCTGCTATCCAGCAATTTCTGTTTTTGTATCATCTAAAACTGTTCAGATTCATGAAAGATTTGTGTTAGGTGGTACAAAATACATTAGAATGAAATTTCAACTAAAAAAGGAAACAGTTCTTAAAAGTGATGTGAATTTGAGTAGTTTGTACTTAAGTCTAAAACTACAGGCTTGATTCGACATGGAGAGGGCTTGTTGCACTTGCCTGATAATTGTTGATGACTAAAGAATTACAAGGTGTTATGATCCCAACTTTACTGGTGTTATTACTGGACAAGACAAGTCCAAAACTAAAGTCTGGATTGATAGATCATATTTTATTTCTTCTAACTTTAACAAGATGGACTTGAATTGAAATACAAACACATTTTGCTGCAGATTTGGTTTTATCAATAAAGTAAATTTATTACACAAAGAAATGAAAATTACAATGGAATAAACATAGCCCTTGACAAAAATAACACAAATTTTAAAGCTAAAATACAATTAATCCCAAAGCAGTAGATTTTATAGTATTCACACCAGATAGAATTCCCATCTCTTTCACATCTATAGGACTTAATCTAATTGTGGCTTCAGTTTCCTGTCTTGCGAACCTGATAGCTTATACTTTTGCAGCTTTAAATAGTTCAAGCTTATAACTAAACATTTCTGGTATGGAACTTTCAAGCTAAACTGCTTCTACAGAGCAACCTATTTATAATAGTTCTAAATTAAAACCCCTGAATCTCCCTTTCTCAAGAACAACTGTTTGTTGCATCAAACTGAAACTCAAAAGCTTTTTTTCCCAGTTATTGGTATTGACCTTAATCAAAAGGAAAAAAAAATCTCAACTTCTAAACTGAAAGCTTAAAGCATGATTCTTTAGTTTGTTTACTGGTAAATTCTCCCAAAGAAAACAAAATTCTGCTACACACTAGGAACTCCCTTTCCCAATGGGTCTTTTACAAGAAATCATCATGTTTACAGAAAAGCTTACAAGCTAATTGTTAAACCACTTCAGAATCAAACTAAAACAACGGATCAAATTCAAAATCTGAAGTAAATTATATTAAGACATTTTGGGAAAGCAAATCTTAACAGGACTTATACACCTAATGGTAAGATATTAGGGAGTGTTGCTGAACAAAGACACCTCGGAGTGCCGGTTCATAGCTTCTTGAAAGTGGAATCGCAGGTAGATAGGACAGTGAAGAAGGTGTTTGGTATGCTTTCCTTTATTGATCAGAGTATTGAGTACAGGGGTTGGGAAGTCATGTTGTGGCTGCATAGAACACTGATTAGGCCACTGTTGGAATATTCTGGTCTCCTTCCTATTAGAAAAATGTTGTGAAACTTGAAAGGGTTCAGAAAAGATTTACAAGGATGTTGCCAGGGTTGAAGGATTTGAGCTATAGGCAGAGGTTGAACAGGCTAGGGCTGTTTTCCCTGGAGCGTCAGAGGCTGAGGGGTGACCTTATAGAGGTTTATAAAATCATGAGGGGCATGGATATGATAAATGGACAAAGTCTTTTCCCTGGGGTGGGGGAGTCCAGAACTAGAGGTCACAGGTTTAGGGTGAGAGGGGAAAGATATAAAAGAGACGTAAGGGGCTAACATTTTCACTCAGAGGATGGTACGTGTATGGAATGAGCTGTCAGAGGAAGTGGTGGAGGCTAGTACAATTGCAACATTTGAAAGGCATCTGAATGGATATATGAATAGGAAGGATTTGGAGGGATATGGGCAGGGTACTGGCAGGTGGGACTAGATTGGGTTGGGATATCTGGTCGGCATGGACAAATTGGACCGAAGACTCTGTTTCCGTGCTGTACATCTCTATGACTCAATGTGCACGAATCACACACCTTACATCATAATGATCTTTGTCTTAACTTCATTAATGTGGTCATTTGTTACAGTAGATTGTAGTGGTAGGTAAAGAAGTTCTGAAAGGCTATATGCTGCTACATCATGGGCTTAGTACTAAGTACAATCTGTTTCAGTTGAAAGCAGTGGATTTCTGCTGTGATTGATTTCTTTTTAGCTGACATGATTCTGCACTGCTCAACAGGAGAGTGCACAAAACTTTTATGACTGCAGCATTTCCAAACTTAGTGAATCATTAGAAACCTCAGTGTCACAATAGAAAACTAAGCAATAACGTTTTGCAGAGTTGGAACAGCTAGAAATCATGGTCTGTATAGGAAGCAATACCAGAGGAATGAAAAGAGTTGAGATTCAGCTGTTATAATTTCAGAAGCTGAGGTGGAAGTTAAAATGCAGGATGTCAAAAAGTTGTAATCTCTGAAACATTCCTAGCACCACACACTAGTGAGTAGAAGAATAGTGAGGCAACAGGTTCATACGTAACTAGAAAGAGAGTGCTTCATGTTCTTGGAGCATGAGAACCACTTCTGGGACAAGAGGTATCTGTTTCACAGAGTTGGGACAACTGTCTTCTCAGAAAGGTAGACATGTAAGGGGAGGGGAGGAACGCTTCAGAGATGGTGGACAATGGGAGTTCTTTTATGAGGGAAGAGAAGGAGTGCGGTTTAGCATGCTACCCACCATACATGCTCCCACTACTGGGAGCTATATCATTCAAATGAGCCAGTGGTGATGTCTGATATGGCTCCAACACACCAAACTAGCAATCATAGATCAGGCTGCAATCACTTCTCCCAATGAGTTGTGAACATCAAGGTCTCCCTTCGCCATTTAACTGCTGCAACCCAGCAGCTACGTCAGAGGAGGAGATGAAATAACCCCACAGAGGCTGAAATCCCATCACCAAGTCACCCTTTATTTACACATGAGCAGTTCTTGACTTTAGTACTGCCTCAGTCAGTGCTAGTTATCAGAGTGCAGTATTTCTGACACTCTTTTTTTATCTATCAGCCAGGGCTGCCTGATTGGGGCAGTTAACCTGGTCCAGTCAAGGAACTCCTATTCTATGAGGTCCGGCTGGCTGACTTCATTACAGTCACTACAGAGAAAGAGGAGGAGGCAGGAGTAAGGCGACATGAACCCATGCAACTGGAAGCAGCAAAAGAGAGCATACTTTCAGGCTGTCCTTCAATTGAAACAAAATTCTCCACCTCATCTTAGACCAACCATGCCCACTGTTTCATCTATTTCAGATGCTCCATTTCAAGGCCTTCTTGCAAGATCAATCTGTAAAGAATACCAACAAAAAGCTTGAGAAAATATTTTAATATAATCACAGATGAAAGTATGTAAACAGCATTCAACTATTCACTCTTCTGCAGTCCCTTGGTGTCTGTCTTGTGGGTGCAATTCTATGAGTTGGTATTCCGAAGTTGTGCTACTCCAGAGACCAAGGCATGTCTGGTGGACGGTGCCTCATTTCACTGGCAGAGAACCTTGTTTAATACTTTCAGGCAGCTCCAGAACTCCAGAACTTTGGAGCACATGTCCTCAGAAATGTGAGAATAACAGTTTGAGCTGGCTGACTGAGGGGCAACATAAAGGACACTGGCAACTACTGTGATGGAAACATGATGGTAGATTCAGTCACCATGTTACCACTGCAAGTCGCAAAGTGCAGCATCTCTGTCATCCTGGTGGTCTACTGGGGCAGAGAGTGCTAGACTACCTTAATAGCCTGCAAGCCCCTTTGCGGACTAAGATTGGCATCCACCGTAAGAGGATCAGTCTGAGCCTGCAGGTCAGGAGGAGTGCACTGTGCTGCAGTGGAAGCAGAGATATCGTTTCCCGCCGTACCAACCAGTACCCTTCCACTGACATCCTCCTTCGACTGACTGAACTGGTCCTCACCCTGAAAAATCCAGGCCCTGTACACCTTCATCCCCCATCACGAAAGACTCAAAGCCCTCCGCTTCTTCCTTTCCCGCCGTACCAACCAGTACCCTTCCACTGACACCCTCCTTCGACTGACTGAACTGGTCCTCACCCTGAAAAATACGTTCACACCAGAGATATCGATGCCAAATGTGACATTAGGGGTTTTGTTCACCGGTGCGATAGTGGAGCTAGCCACCACTCTCAGAACTCTGCATGATAGCCTCTACCATGTTGAAGTCAGACTATCCCGTATTCCTTGACAATGACAGGAGACCTTTGTAATCCGATAATCATCAGTGATCTTCTTTGTGTCAGCAATCAAAATCCTCATCTCAGCCCCCTGGAATGGAATTTGTCTATGACGTTGCCCTCCAAGAAACTGGCATATCTGCCACCTTTTCTTCTTTTCCTGGCTGAAATCCAGTTATGCCCAGTGACTTGCCTGTCCTCATCCCAACACTACACAAGCCTATTGCAAGTGAGTCTCTGAGCTAGTAGCTTGAGATTGTAAGAACAAGTGTTGATGCTTTCTCATTATTGTCAAAGATTGTTTTTATTCATATGTTGGATGTGAGCATTGCTGGCTGGCCAGCATTTATTGCCCATCTCTAGTAGACCTTGAGAAGGTGGTGGTGGTGAGCTGTTGCCTTGACCTGCTGCTGTAGATTGCCCCACAATGCCATTAGGGAAGAATTACAGGATTTTGACCTAGTGACATTAAAGGAATGGCAATATATTTTCAAGTCAGGATGGTGAGTGGCTTGGGGGGGAGCTTGTAGGTGGTGGTATTCCATTGTATCTAGTGTGCTTGTCATTCCACATGGAAGTGGTAATGGATTTGGAAGATACTGTTAAAGGATCTTTGGTGATTGCCCTTTATCCTCCTAGGTGTGCTGTACAGATAGTAGTTTTGAATGTCTGATTGCAAAAAAGCACAAGGGGAAGGGTTGGAGTGAAGAAGGAAGCAAGGTCACAATACCTGCAGTTTTCACTTGATGTCAGATTGCAGAGTGAGGGTGAGAGTGACTTAAAAAGAACCATAAACAGTTACCACCATCCTCCTACCAATACCACAGGCTGTGATTCAGAGCACTATCTTTTCAAGCAGATCCAAGGATAAAGACATGGAGATCCCATTCCATTTTCTTGGGTCCTTCTTCTGTGGTGTGGCATTTTTCTATTATGTCATTCTTCTTCATCTTCAGTATTCCTGAAGATTTTCCAGCAGCCATTAACTCAAGTGTGTACTTGCCTTTAAGTGGCGAGCCTTTCGGAACAGTGACTCAGCTGCAGCACATAGCTAGTGAACAACACTATTTGCCTCCCTTGCTACTTTTCTACTTCTGAGTATTGTCACATTTTAAATATCTTTATCTATTTTGCTAATGGATGTTATCTACCTGGGCTTCATTAAGGCTTTTGAGAAGGTGCCGCAAAGGATGCTACTGAGTAAGATAAGAGCCCATGGTGTCAGGGGCAAGGTGCAAGCATGTATAGGAGTCTGATTGTCTGGCAGAAAGCAGAGAGTGGGGTTAGAAGGGTCCTTCTCAGGATGGCAGCTGGTGACGTGGTGTTCCGCAAGGCTCAGTGTTGGGACCACGACTTTTCACTTTATACATTAACAATCTAGATGAAGGAACTAAGGGCATTCTGGCTAAGTTTACACATTGATACAAAGATAGGTAGAGGGAAAGGTAGCATTGAGGAGGCGGGGAGGCTGCAGAATGATTTGGATAGGATAGGAAAGTGGGCAAAGAAGTGGCAGATGGAGTACAACATGTGAGGTCATGAACTTTGATAGGAAGAAAAGAAGCATGGACTATTTTCTAAATGGGGAGAAAATTCACAAGTCTGAAGTACAAAGAAACTTGGGCGTTCTAGTGCAGGATTCTCTCAAGGTAACCTTGCAGGTTGAGTCAGTAGTTAAGAAGGCAAATACAATGATGGCATTTATTTTGAGAGGACTTGAATATAAAAACAAGGTGTACTTCTAAGGTTCACTAAGGCTGTGGTCAGACCACATTTGGAGTATTGTGCACAGGATTGTCCCCATATCTTAGGAAGGATGTACTGGCCCTGGAATGTGTTCAGAGGAGGTTCACGAGAATGGTGCCAGGAATGAAAAGCTTAACATCTGAGGAACATTTGAGGACTCTTTGTTTATACCAGAGTTTATAAATAGCAATGCATCTCGATAGAAATTGTCCCATTGGGCAGACGCAGCATGGGTTCATGAAGGGCAGGTCATGCTTGACAGATCTTTTGAAATTCTATGAAGATATTATAAGCGAGGTGGACAATGGGGACCCAGTGGATGTGCGTACCTAGATTTCCAAAATGCCTTCAACAAGGTGCCACACAAGTGGCTGCTGCATAAGATAAGGATGCATGGCATTAGGGATAAAGTATTAGCATGGGTAGTGGATTGGCTGACTAAGAGGAAGCAAAGAGTGGGGATAAATGAGTACTATTCTGGCTGGCAATCAGTGACTCATGGTGTGCCTCAGGGATTGGTGTTGGGACTGCAATCATTTACAGTTTATATAGATGATTTGCAATTGGGAACCACGTGTAGAGCGTCAAAGTTTGCAGATGATACTAAGATGAGTGGCAGAGCAAAGTGTGGAGAGGATTGTGAAACTTTGCGGAGGAAGAAAGATACATTGAATGAGTGGACAAAGGTCTGGCAGATAGAATACAATGTAAATAAATGTGGAATCATCCATTTCAGTAGGAGTAATAATAAAAAGGATTATTACTTGAATGGTAAAAAGTTGCAGCATGCTCATTTGCAGAGGGACCTGGATGTCCTTGTGCATGAATCACAGAAGGTTGGTCTGCAGGTACAAGTAATTAGGAAGGCAAATGGAATTTTGTCCTTCATTGCTAAAGGGATCGAATTTAAAAGCAGAGGAATTATATTGCAGCTGTACAAGGTGCTGGTGAGACCACACCTGGAGTACTGTGTACAGATTTGGTCTCCTTACTTGAGAAAGGATATACTGGCACTGGAGAGGGTGCAGAGGAGGTTCACTATGTTGATTCTGGAGTTGAGGGGGTTGGCTTATGAGGAGACACTGAGTAGATTGGGATTATATTCACTGCAATTCAGAAGTTTGAGGGGGTATCTTTTAGAAACTTACAAAATTATGAAGGGAATAGATAAGATACAAGTAGAGAGGATGTTTGCCCTGGCAGATGAAGCTAGGACAGGAGGACATAGCCTCAAGATTAGACAGAGTAAATTTAGGACTGAATTGAGAAGGAACTTCTTCTCCCGGAGGGTTGTTAATGTATGGAATTCCTTGCCCAGTGAAGCAGTTGATGTACAAGTTGCTGGTGAGGCCACACCTGGAATACAGTGTACAGTTTTGGTCTCCTTACTTGAGAAAGAATATACTGGCATCCTCAGTAAATGTTTTAAAGCTAAGGTAGATTTTTTTTAATAACAAAGGAATGAAGAGATGTGATGAGAGCATGGGTAAGTGGAACTAAATCCATGAAAAGATTAGCCATGATCTTATTGAATGGCGGAGCAGGCTCGAAGGGTCAGTCGGCCTGCTCCTAGTTCTTATGTTCTTATACACAATGGGGTTTAGAAGGATGAGGGGGTTTCAAATTGAAACATACAGAATACTGAATGGTCCGAATGACCTGAACAGACTAGATGTTGAGAAGATATTTCCATTGGTAGGAGAGACCAGGATCCGAGGGCATAGCCTTAGAGTAAAGGGAAGACCTTTTTGAATGGAGATAAGGAGAAATGTCTTCAGCCAGAGAATGGTGAATTGATGGAATACGTTGCCACAGAAAGCTGTGGGGGCCAGATCATTGAGTATGTTTAAGATGAAGATAGATAGCTTCTTTTGAGTATCAATGAAATCGAGGATTAATCGGGATGAAGCGGGAGAATGGGGTTGAGAAACTGATCAGCCATAATTGGATGGTGAAGCAACTCAATGGGTTGAATGGCCTAATTTCTGCTCTTATGTCTTATGGTCTTATGATCTTATAATCCTGGCCAATATTGCAATTAACTCCTCACTTATTGTTGCTTGTGCAGCAGTATTCAAGTGAAAACAGATTGAACATACTACATACTACCTTCTCATACCTTCAGCCTTCAATAAGAATAACTTCCTTTTCATCACTAATCAGCTCCATTGACTGCACTTTCATTATTGATATGTTTATTAAATTCTTGTACATTCCCTTTATGTCAGCCACCAATAGTTTTCCAAACCTGACCATTTTCAGTACTTACTATACTTATCTTAGTCCTCCAGCAAGGTTTGCCTCTTATTCTAAGGCTGTGACCCCAGTTCCAAACATCCGCAGCCTGCAGAAATATCCTTTCTGCAGTTATTCTCTCAACCTTGAAGAACTCTAAGTTTCATTGAGATCACCACTCATTTTTTTAACCTGTAGACAATGCAGGCTTGGCTTCCTCAGTTTCTCCTCATTGGAGAGTCTTACCATCCAGAAGTTAGATGGCATTTACCTTCTTTCTTCGGTAAGGGAACCAAAATTGCACACATGCTGCAAGTGTAGTTCCACGAAAGTTCTGTACAATTGAAGCAAATCATTTTATGATTGTTCTCAAATACTCCTGCAGTAATAACCAACATATCATTTGCATTTGTAATTGCTTGTTGCACCTGCATGCTAGCTTCAATTACATACAAAAAAAAATAACTCAGGTCCCTTTGGAAGTGTATGCTTCACAACTGTTCGCCATTTCAGAAATACTCATCACCACAGTCATAGCCAGAGAGATGTGCAACGCTTCGATCCAACTCATCCATGCTGACCAGATATCCTAAATTAATTTAGTCCCATTTGTCAGCATTTGGCCCATATTCATGTACTCATCCAGATACCTTTTAAATGTAATTGTACCAGCTTCCACCACCTCCTCTGGCAGTTTATTCCATATGTGCACCACCCTTTGCATGAAGAAATTGTCCCTTAGGCCCCTTTAAAATTTTTCCCCTCTCAACTTAAACCTATGCCATCTTGTTTTGGACTCCATACTCTGGGGAAAAGTCCTTGAATATTCATCCTATCCATGCCTCTCAATCTTATAAACTTCTACGGTCACTCCTCCGCCTCCAATGCTCCAGGGAAAATAGCCCCAGCTTATTCAGCCTGTTCCTATCACTCAAAACCATCCAACCCTAGCAACACTCTTATAGATCTATTCTAAACCCTTTCAAGTTCTGCAATATTTTTCCTATAGCCCTTATAATTGTTTCACTCTTAATCCATCATTCAATCATATGTCAATTGTTTCCCCTCTGGGGGCTCTCAGTTGTGGTATGGAATGCACATATCAATTCAATGTTGTCATGAATGCAGTGTCATTCACAAGAGGGAGAAGTTGAATTGAACTATTCTTAGTGACCTCTTCTCCTGTCTGTAACATGTGGCTTTTAATTTTATCTACTTATTTTCTTTTCTGTTTTAAAACAAAATAGGTGGAGGTGTGTGAGCCTTCTTCAGAACTCAAAACGTTAACTCTGCTGTCTCTCCACAGATGCTGCCAGACCTGCTGACTTTCTGCAGCAATTTCTGTTTCTATTTCAGATTTCCAATATCCGCAGTTCTTTGTTTTATATTTGTGTGTTATCCCAAACCCTGTTTACGAGGTCCAAATTAAAAATAATCTGCAACAAATTCTTTGGGACAAAATACAGTAGGATTTATTATTACCTTCACAACTCAGGGGAATGGTTGCAACACATTCACAGAATCCCACCTAGTATAGAATGAAGAAATGTTATGCGTAAATAGTTACTTAAAATCAAAGGTAATGGAATTAGTTCACGTGAACTGAAAGTCTGGTAAGTTAATGTCCAGACGAGGTTCTTTTTTGGCTGTGCGCACAAATTTGTCATGGAAGCCCAGCGTCCTCACCCCATCCCCGCCCTCAAGCTATACTTAGCCAAATGTCTGTCTCTAATGGAGAAAGGTGCCTATGACTCCTTGCATTAAATTGGCCACAATTCCTGGAAAGTTGTGGTCAGCAGCAACCAGAGCACAAAAGCTTATGTCATCCCCGAACCCCCGGAAAGTCATTCGTTGCATTGTATTCCAGCCAAACCAACACTGCTGGTGACGAGCAGTACTTGTAAGCTGGAAACTGGTTCACTTTGCAGCTGAAATGTAGAATTCTTTCCAGAAATTAGAATTTTAAAGAGAGATCAAGACTTGACGCAAGCTAAACTAAGATTGGAATTGCTTTTATGTTCTGAGTTCTATCAGCAGACTCAGGAAAGAAGTCAAAACTGTGTAATCAAAAGTGATTCAAACAAATCAGTTTCAGTCATGTGACCTGGGCTTCCAGCTTAGCTACTCAGCTAACGAGGTGGATTTTAATGTCCTGGCCAAACGTATTGTCTTTGGCCATTGGTACCAGCTCAAGCAATTATGGGTTTGATCGTCTCCTTTTAAAATTACAAGACCATAAGGCATAAGAGCAGAAGTAGGCCAACTGGCCCATCGAAGCAGATCTACTGTTCAATGAGATCATGTCAAATATGACAACCCTCAACTCCACTTCCTTACCTTTTCCCCATAACCTGTAATTCCTTCACTAATTAAAAATCTGTCTCAGTCTTGAATCTATTTAACTACCCACTCTCTACAGCTCTCTGCACTAAAGAATTGCACAGATTCACGAGTCTTATTCTGAGACAACAATTCAATCTCTCCACATCTATGCTGGTGAACCTACCAAGAATGTTATATGTTTCATAGCTGAACTGGCTGAGTTTGACATCTCGTCTACTACTCTCTTGTGTTGGTTTGGCTGGAATACAATGCAACGAATGACTTTCCGGGGGTTCGGGGATGACATAAGCTTTTTGTGCTCTGGTTGCTGCTGACCACAACTTTCCAGGAATTGTGGCCAACTTGCATGATGTGATCAATGGCCATGTTGTTAGTCAAACAAAAGTTTTCAGAAAGAAAATTAAAAAACATAATGTAGTTTTTTGAAAAAAGATCACTCTCTTATTGCCCTCTGTCATTACAGTAGCCTTAGTGCCAAGGCACCTCCTTTTACAATAAACAGATTCTGCATTTCTCAATTGCATGATTCTTTACTCATTGTAGTAATGGATGGGAAAAATAAGCTTTGCACAATTGCTATGTAACCTTTTCAGAAAAGCTTATTACACTTCACAATTTCATTGTAAGTAGCTTCAGAAATTATTTCAAAAAATTACTACATGTGCACTATAATTTGTTATTGCTCTGTCAATCCTGCTGACAAAGTTGCATCTAACGCAATAACACCATTTGAAAACATAATTTCATTAGCAGGTTGTGCACCAAATGTGGAAATGCATTTAATATCCGAGTGTAGAACCAAGTAATGTAGAACTCTTATAGAACTGAAATTTTACCTGATATTTTGGCATTTTGTTATTAATTGTTTTGTATATAATATTGATAGCCTGATGTGAAGTAACATAGTTAATTTGATTGTTGAGAAAGCTGTTATAATTATGATAAAAATAAGAAGATACCTTCATGTCTATGTTTTACTTGATTACTTTGCTTACAGTTCTGCCTTTTCTCTGTTGCAAGCTTCTCACTATTTCAAGTACAAGCAGCAGTTCATTTTTCCTGGTAAGTAATCTTCAGTTGATCAATATTTCTTTCCATGATGTACTACACAAGTTTACATCTTTCGGTGGATATTATGAAGCTAGTCTTTTCTTAAGACATGTTTTTCCCTTTAATTATTGACACTTGAAATGCTTTAATGAATTAAACTGTGTCTGTCATTGCTATAACTGCAAGATCCTTTGATAAATATTTGACTAGGTCACATGAATAAATGCATAGTTTTTATTTGATTTCCCCTAGATTAAGGTAGCACCTTTTAACAAGTGCCACATGCTTGCTTTGAGGTTCTTCAGAGAGTTGGTATTCTTTATTTGATGTTAAATTTATGATTGCTTTCTTTTAATTGTCAGCTGGTAATTTTTCTCTTCCTTAAACTTAATATCTTCTTCCTAGATGTCACACCTGAGGTACAAAGCCGAACTCCACAAGTTATTCTCCATCCTGTCAATTCAGATCCCATGTAAGAGATTTTGATACTGACTAATTTGAATAAGCTTTGTAATATTGAGCATTTACATAGTCTACAGAAATATTGAATGTAGAATGGTATGGTACTATCTTGCTATGCTTATAATAGCACCACAGTATGAGAGAAGATGTACTCACATGAGTAATTTCTAATACAAGGGGTTTTCAGCCATCATGACACTATCGCCAAGGCTTATAGTGAAAGCCCGTGCTTTCAAATGTGGCTATAGATTTGGAAAGAGGCTTTTTTTTTATTTTCACCTTCCTATGTAATTATGGAACCTATCAGCACTGGGCTTAGTCCATGGTATCTCAGAATTGCCTGCTCAGCAGAAAGGGATAAACTTCTCTGACCTAAGTCAGATTAACTTTATAAAGCCTACTTCATAACAGTTCCTGTCTATATACACACACAGACTTGTTGATTTAACAGAAATGGGGGCATCAGTGATGTCTTAATATACACAATTAATACACTTCAGTAAAACCAAAGTATTGATCAAGCTAGTTGTCATCATGCAGTATCCTCATTTATTTGCTACTTCTAAACATCTGCAGTTAAATGTTCATATTTCCCTTGGTCTTTCTGACATTGGTCAGGACAATCAAATAAAACAACTTTTGAAACACTTCAAAAAAAAAAAGGAAGAATGTGAACTTCTGATCTGTGGTACTGCTAGAGGTGGTGTGTTGGAAACTGGAGGTCCTCTGGTGAGGTGCACTCTACCTTCATCTGTTATTGCTGTTATCCCCACATGCTGTGAGAATGTTTCTACTAGTGTCCCATGTGTATGCCAGACACTGAGTTTGTGTTGTTATGACATCATATAGTCCTCCTAGCTGACTGGATGCTCTACTTACTAACTTTGACCACAAAGCCTGTGTCTTCACTTGTCACCCAAAGTAAATGCTTTCAGCTGTAAGAGGGTGTTAGAACTAGTATTATTTAAGGGACCACATACCCAACTTGCAAATATAACTTACGCTGTTACTGTGTCCCTTTAAGTATATTAAAAGTGTTCTTGAAGCAGCTGTTGAGATCTGGTGGATTTTGCAAGGACTGTTGCTGCATCCTCTGAGGAAAGACAGATGATCTGATGACCTGTGCACACAAAGGGTACAATAGTTAGGCTAGGTAGAGGTGTTTGTCAATGAAGTGTCTCTGTGTCAGCAGCAGGACTGAAGATGAAGTAGAGGATGCAGAGAACACAAGCTCGTCATGATTCCTCCTTGAGCTGGACTCCTCTCTGCTCCTGTCTGGCAAGTGTGTTAATGCACCTACTATTTTGCTATGTATATTCATCAGCATTCCACAAGATGTTGCTCAATTGAGATCCTCATCTTAGTACCCTGTTCTAGAATTCATCCGCAACCTCACCCTGCAATAAACTGGCATATGGGTAGTTCTTCCCCTCTGGCCTGCTTGCAACTCAGTGGAACCCCTTGATTATGAATAATTCCAACTTGATTCTTGCCTTATAGGTACAAAACTGCCAGTATCAGAGCTGGTGATTGCCATAATCAGATAGAGGTTTGGAGCCACTTAGTCTTGTTGCTTGCTCACCTCCCCTTATTTGTACTTTGGCTAAGCAGCTGACAGTTCTTGGGTTTCTGAAAGCAGGAAATGGGAAAGTGTCAGGGTGGTGAAAGGGAAGTAGTATGGGGTGGCAAACAAGAGGTCCATAGTCAGGCCACTTGCTCAGCATACCAAATAGCAATGTGACACTGACTTGAGAAACTATATAAGGCACAATCATATTGCAGTCTGCAATGTTCTAAGTGAGAAAATTTGATTTGACAGGATAGAATATCAGTAATAGCATAGAACTGTGTTCAGGTGATGTGCCTGCCACAGCTGGATGGTATATATGGTATAAGGAAGCATTGGGAACTCTGACTCTGACATCGAAATGAGGAGGAGGATCCGGTGTATCTGACTATTAGATAGGTCCCCTATAAAGTTAAAAGAGAAAAAGTATAACATAGCTAAGTGGGAAAACTGAGGACTGGGAAGCTTTTAAAGAGCAACAGAGGATTATTAAGAAGGAAATACGCAGAGGAAAAATGAGGTACGAAGGTAAACTGGCCAAGAATATTGAGGATAGTAAAAGCTTTTTTCAGTATGTGCAAGGCAAAAAAATAGTTAGGACAAAAGTTGGGCCCTTGAAGACAGAAACAGGGGAATATATTACTAGGAACAAAGAAATGGCAGAGGAATTAAATGGGTACTTCAGATCTGTGTTCACTGGGGAAGACACAAGCAATCTCCGAGGTAACAGTGGCTGAAGGACCTGAACTTAAGGGAATTCATATATTTGCCAGGATTTGGTGTTGGAGAGACTGTTAGGTCTGAAGGTTGATAAGTCTCTGGGGCTTGATGGTCTGCATCCCAGGGTACTGAAGGAGGTGGCTCGGGAAATCGTGGATGCGTTGGTGATTATTTTCTGGAGTTCAATCGATTTGGGGTCGGTTCCTGAGGATTGGAGGGTGGCTAATGTTGTACCACTTTTTAAGAAAGGTGGGCGAGAGAAAGCAGGAAATTATAGACCAGTTAGTCTGACCTCAGTGGTGGGAAAGATGCTGGAGTCTATTATAAAGGGTGAAATTACTGCACATCTGGATAGTAGTAACAGGATAGGACAGAGTCAGCATGGATTTGTAAAGGGGAAATCATGCTTGACTAATCTTCTTGAATTTTGAGGATGTAACTCTGAAGTTGGATGAGGGAAATCCAGAAGATGTAGTGTACCTGGACTTCCAGAAAGGTTTTGATAAAGTCCCACACAGGAGGTTAGTGAGTAAAATTAGGGCGCATGGTATTGGGGGCAAAATACTAGATTGGATTGAAAATTGGTTGCGGCTCCATTTCGGAATGGCAGGCAGTGACCAGTGTATCGCAGGGATCCGTGCTGGGACCACAGCTTTTTACAATATATGTTAATGATATAGAAGATGATATCAGCAATAACATTAGCAAATTTGCTGATGATACAAAGCTGGGTGGCAGGGTGAAATGTGATGAGGATGTTAGGAGATTACAGGGTGACCTGGACAAGTTAGGTGAGTGGTCAGATGCATGGCAGATGCAATTTAATGTGGATAAATGTATGGTTATCCACTTTGGTAGCAAGAACAGGAAGGCAGACTACTACCACAATGGAATCAATTTATGTAAAGGGGCAGTACAGAGAGATATGGGTGTTCTTGTACACCAGTCAATGAAGGCAAGCATGCAGGTACAGCAGGTAGTAAAGAAGGCTAATAGCATGCTGGCCTTCATAACAAGAGGAATTGAATATAGAAGCAAAGAGGTGCTTCTGCAGCTGTACAAAACACTGGTAAGGCCACACCTGGAGTACTGCGTGCAGTTCTGGTCTCCAAATTTGAGAAAAGACATTCTAGCTATTGAGGGAGTGCAGCGTAGGTTCACGAGATCAATTCCTGGAATGGCAGGATTACCTTACACTGAAAGACTGAAGCGACTGGGCCTGTATACCCTTGAGTTTCGAAGATTGAGAGGGGATCTGATTGAGACATAGAAAATTATGAAAGGATTGGACACTCTGGAGGCAGGAATTCAAGAAAGAGTTGGATAGAGCTCTCAAAGATAGTGGAATCAAGGGTTATGGAGATAAGGCAGGAACAGGATACTGATTAGGAATGATCAGCCATGATCATGTTGAATGGCGGTGCAGGCTCGAAGGGCTGAATGGCCTACTCCTGCACCTATTGTCTAATGTCAGGGACTGATATGAATTGAATAGGAGAATGTGATATATTCATCAGCATGAAAAGTTGGTGGTTTGGTGGATGGAGGATGTCAACTAATGATGCATTCAATGATCTGGACCATGCATGTGGAATCCTTAGAACTCCTTAGCGCTGCTGTCGTTTTCTTGCAAAGTCGCAAACCAATCTTAGCTACTAAAATAAAAGCAAAATACTACAGCGAGCAGAAATTTAACAAGCACAGAAAATGCTGGAAAAATTCCACATCTGTGGAAAGAGAAACAGGGTTTACATTATGAATCCAGTATAATGGAGTGAAGAGCTGGGGGGCGGGGGGGGTGAACAAGACATGGTCAGTAACAGGAAGATCTTTGCCCATGTTTGACCTGGTGCAATGAGATTATTAGGACCAGGATCAAAATTGAGGATTCCCAGGGTAGCTCCCTCCCACCTGTGCTATGGTGCCACATCTGCTGGTGGGAAGGGTTATGATCAGAATGAAGATGCTGATGTCTGATCTTGTGTGAAGTAGGATTTGGTGAACACCATTATATCAGACTGTTGCTGTCAGAGAGACATCTCCCAATTTTGCTTCCAGATAAATAATAGAGGACTTTGCAGGGTTGACAGGGCTGCATTTCAGATGCCTTAGTCAATTTCAGATAGTCCATCCAGTTTCTGTTCTTCCTTCCTAGTTGTTGGTACAACTGAATGACTTGACAGGCCATTTTAGAGGGGTGAAGAGTCATGGTTAGTCTGGAGTCACATATGGCAGACTAGTTGAGGGCATTTTTCTACCCTGAGAGTATTGAACATGTAGAAAAGCCAAAGTCCAAAATGAGTCTTGTATAAGAAAGTGAGAAAAGAGGTGTTAGAGCACATTTATACAAGCCATCAAGAAACTGACTAGTCTAAAGGGAGGCAAGTGAAGTCCTCTCCTGGCAAGCTATGAAAAAATGAGATTTAAACCACAACCAATGCAGTGCTTGGAATGAATACCAAGCTAAAGAACCACTCATGACTCAAGATATCCCAGATAGATAATGGGCGAAACTTAGATTAGATCTTTTCATTCTCACTGAAAAATTATTTTTGTCACTGTCAACTATTCTAACTATTGGGAGTTGGATCAGCTGACACCAATAACCAGCGAGATTGTAGAATACAAAAAAAAGTGTTCGTCTGTTATTATAGCATGGTGATGAGTAATACTAGCCCTCAGTTCACATGCGAATAACTCAGGCACTTATAAATATTTGGGAAATTCATCCTCCCCTCATCACCTCCACATAACCCTCAGTCAAGTGGAAAGACTGAGACGGTAGTGAAAGTTGTCAAAGGTATCAAAAATATCAAGCCAATCCAACATGAGCATGTTTGAGGTAACTCTAGAGTGGAGTAACAAGCCTTTTGAAAGTATGAAAAATGATCTAATCTAATGTCTAATTTTACTGTACCTGAACTACCCTTCCAATTAAGAGAAAAAAATAGTCAAACCAGTAGTAGTAGGAACAGGAATGTGACAAAATCAAAGTGAAATGACAAGTAGCCAAATTTCTCTTTTATAAAGCTGTCAAAATAAGCATCAGCTGAGCAGGAACCAGTCAGACTACAAATGTGTAATTCTGTCACTAAGTCACTCCATGTGTTAACTTGAGGCCTGTGTAGAGTACCTCAATGTACATGGTGAATGTGAATGACCAGCTAGATCAGTGCAACAGCTGACAAAAAGAAGTTACTCTTTCACACTGACAGCTGATGAGGAAGATGTGATGTCACTAACTGCACACAGAGTCCAGATTGACAATCAATCCCAGAGATCCACTGTTCTCCAACAAGGAGAATGGATCAGCAACAACAGTTACTATGACAACAGCAGTCACCACCAGATACAGGACAATGGAACATTAAATACGAGCTATTCACTGACCAAACAAAGTTTAGGAATAATTTATTTGCACAGATGAGAATGCTAAAATTGATAGAAGCAGTTAGATTAGGGATTACCGTGAATCATACATTGCTGTAGAAAATGAAAGGAAAAGGATCAGGATAGGAAAAATGGTGGAAAGCAGCTAAAACCAGATGGTTTAATTGCTTGCTTACATGCTGTAGATTGTGTAATTATACAGTATTAAGACACATCAAGACTTGAGTGCTACATCATTGCATTGAAATTTCTAAATGGCATTTTGTTTAAGTCATCCAAATAAAAGCTAATAATTCCCTGCATATAGAAAAAGCTTCCATAATAAAATAAAGCAGATCTGATCAGTGATTGACTTGGATGTATTCATTACTTTATTCCTTTAAGGTCACAAGATGCCATAAACAGTATTTTGCAAAATAATTTGCAAGGATGGTACAAGCACTGAGAAAATATAAGGAAAGACTATACTGGCTAGCATTCTTTTCCCTAAAAAGACTGAGTGGTGACCTTACAGAGTTCTGTTAACATTATGGAGGAATTTGAAGAGGTGTACATCAGTAAGATATTCACACTTGGGAAGAATCCAAAGATAACAAATATAATGCAATAGTTAATCAGTGAAAGTCCATTATAAGGTGGATTGGAGACCAAAAAAGCAACTGCAGTACAGCTGGACCATGTTAATAAGAAAGGAGAAAGCTGAGGGGCCAAATTGCCTACTCCTGCCCCTGATTCTTACACCCTTGAGAAAACCCTGTTTCTATTTTTGAACAACAAAAAGGAAGATTTATGTCTTTTGAGAGCCATGAGACAGATCACAATATAATGAAGTGTTATAATGGACTTCCACTGTTCATCTATTCAGGAATTAAAGGAGAAACTTATCTAATTAATTCATTCTTTTTCAATTAACATTTGTATATTGGTACAGAATTTAGTTAAGCACTGCAGTAGAAAGCAAGGATATATTGCTTGGGCTAAAAAGAAGAAATGTAAGAGGAGATAGTGTGGAACACTAGCAATGTCCTGTTGGACCACAGGACCCATGTCTGTAAAATTCTAATCTTAAGGAAAAGTAAATACTGTATCACACTATCTACATTCATGAAAGAATAATTTTTTAAAATCCACACAGCACAACATCTTTACATGTCACTTTAGAAATGAACAGACTTTCCCTGGCTCAATTGAGTGATTCTACACTCAGTAATCATCCTGTTTTTTTCCCCTCTCTAATTATGTTAGAATTAATAAATTTGAAATGCTGAAAGGAAATGAAGGGAAAGCATTTTATTTTTGTGCCCTCAAATCTTCAAGGGGAGGTGGAAGCAGTGTCCATGAATACAATTTTTCATTAGACGTTTCCAGTGTTCTTCTGGAAGATTGGTAATCTTGCTGGAGTGAAATGTCAATAGGTTACAGACATCCCCAAGTCAGGAGACAGACAAAAGCATAGTCAGCCATAAGATTGACCTGCCTCATGCACTTTCTGAATCACAGAACTGTTGTCATTTCATGCCTGCAATTTAATGTTGTTGCTGCTGGTAGTGACAGCAGAGTTAGACAGTTATGTTGGCAGTACTTGGTGATAAACTAACACCAATGGGTCATACTAAGTGGGACAAACCAAACAAGCATCAACATTGTATGGTACCAAAAGAGGCAATAACTGTTTATCATAGTTCAGACAACTTGGCCCATTTACCCACTGCAGTTAGCCTTTTGAGAACCCCTTCACCCAAGACAAAATTTGCAGGATGTGACTTTCCTCTTAAATGATTGACTTTCCATGCCCCATACCTTTACAAGTGAAATAACTGCAGAGGCTGTTATTCCTTTATCAAGTCACCCTTTATTTCCATGTGTGAGTACATTGGCTCGGACCAGCCAGCTCAAAGCCAGTCCCTCGGCTGAGGAGACCTCCTGAATCTCTTTTCCTATCAGTTTTCAGGGCTCCCTGATTGGCCCAGGTTAACAACCCAATGAAGGATCCCACAGTCAATGAAATCCACCTGGCCAAGGCTCCAATCATTATATCCCATGGTTTCTGACGCCTTTCTGGCTATTGAGGGGCCAGGCATGTTTTGCTCCTGTCCCATTTGTACAGTAGCAGCTTTCATGTGTTCTACATGTTTGTTCTGGACCATATCACCTACTCCATTTTCATATATCAGGGGACTTGATCTTGCATTAGCCTCTCCTGGTACCTTTTCCAGGCCCTCTGGTTCTGGCATCAAACTTCATCCTATGAAGTAAACTGCCTCTCACTTAGAGGCACCATATAGCCAGCATTGGCATTGCCTGCTGCCATTTCACCCTACCACCCCAGGAATATCAGGGGTAACTAGGTGTGGAGTCTTCTCCCCAACTCTGCACCTCTGCTGGAACTAACCCTGTAGTTAGGGGAAGGATGGTCCAATAATTTTGACAAGGAGCAGGACCTAGGTTAAAAAATCCCAGGAGAAACTACGAGAAAGAACAGGCCTATATTCCCAGATTTATTAGAGAAGAGGGATGTAGTGATTGGAACCAAGACCAAGACCAAGAGGATCTCATTCAGGGTTAACCCAGAATCACATGCTTCTGCCAGTCATCTTAACCGCTTCAAAAATCCTGATTATGGATTCCCCTGGTTCTTCAACAGTCAAATAAAACTGAGCGGTTTGGGTCATAATAGTATTCCTTAAATCAGTCAACCTTTGAAAGATTCAAGTATCTGGTGCCTCAGGAAACATTAAACTTCTAATAACTGAAAATGCTGCAGGTCCACAAACAGTCAGAAGGATTACTCATTTTTATCTGCCCCCATATCATTTGTGCAGAAATGATTACATTCTTTCCATATACAGGACCAGTCTTTGAAAGCAGGATCCAATGAGTCAAACTTTCTAAATAAAGGCATTGTTTGCCAGAACTGCTTACTCCAACTCACAACTGTTACAAACAAATTTTCTTCAGGCATTTACTGTTTTCTTTCATCAACACTGAAATTAGTGCAGAGGCCAGTATCCCATCACCAAATCACCCTTTATTTGCAGTGCACAGTATATAGATTCTGACCAGCCAGCTCAGAGCCAGTTGCTAAACTGAGGAGACCTCCTGAATCTCCTGTTTATTTTTTTAAATTAGAGGAGAGTTTACAGAAAAACACTTACAGCTGTATACAATTTTACAAGGGAGAGGAGCAGCAAAGCCAGGCCCCAAACCCTACCGATCAACCAGTTTACAGGTAATGGAGGACAAACCACAAAGCCCAGTTTCAAATATAAAAAGACAGCAACAATGACATTGATACACAAGACAATCCTGTTACATAACAAGTGCAGACAATACAGACCCAGCAAGCCCCCATCCCTCCCACTTTCCAACCACTCAGGCAGCCTGCCCCTACGTGCCTTCCGGCTCTCGGTCCACCCCATGCCCCTTCCAGTTCTCGGTCCACCCAGACACCTTCTGACCACCTGTAGGACAGCCCATCCCCTTCCCAGGAGAGGCAGCATGTAGGGTAGCCCACAAGCCTTCTGGAGCTCATCCTACCCCTACGCGCCTTCTGGCTCTCAGCTGCTTTGACACCTTTTAACCACCTCTAGGACAGCCCGTCCCAATCACCCCTTCTCAGGGCAGCAGCACTCAATGACCTACCCACCATCAGGCTCTCAGGGCAACTGGCATCAGGGCAGCCAACTCCATTTCCCCCCTCAGCTCTCAGGATAGTCTACCAACCTTCAGGTTCACAGGATGGCCAATCCACCCTCTGGCTCTCAGGGTGGCAGCTTTCAGGATGACCATGAGCCTCCCAGCTCACATTAAGACCTGCCAGACCTAGGGACACAAGACAGTGTGGGTGATAACCCCAAACCATATGACAGTTAATTACCAACAAATGGTACACTGTCCAAATATATAGAGTCTTCAAAATATAGAGTGCATTCCCAGAAATGGAGTCCACTCCAGTTTGAGTGCATTATCCAAAATGGAGTCCATTCCTGAAGGCAGCAAATGCACACCCCACAGCACACAAGTGTTCAGTCTCCATGGGGTCCTGGCCCAGCCTTGGAAAACCAGGCCCACTCACAGGAACATTGTACAGGTGCAGTTAACTCACAGGGGTTTGGTCCACTCCTGAAGGAAAGATCTTCACCCAAACTCCAGGATACAGCAAGTGCTCACCTCCCAGCACACAGGTGTTCAATCTTCAGAGGCCCAGTCCAAGGGCTAGGCCTCCCCACAGGAACAGCTCCTCTGGTGAAATGTAAGACTTCCACAAGGGCTCAGTCCAAACACCAAAAACATCATGAAGACATAAGAAACAAAGGAAACTAGAGTCCAAGGGCTAAATCCTACCACAAAATTAACATTGTCCTTTTCTCAAAAAAGTAAAAAAAGTGTAACACATAGGCTGTAACCAGCCAGTGAAACAACAATCCCCTAATGAGAACTGAGTTACACCTGAAACATATTGTTAAACTCCTGATGCACACAATCAGTCCTCACTAAAAAGAATGCCAGTTAAGAAACTGGCTAAATAATTCAGCCAGTTCAGGTTTACCTCTCCAAAAAAAACACCAGCCAATACAGAGTCAATGCTCTAACCTGAGGAGGCTTCTGAATCTCCTGTTTATATCTGTCAGCCAGGGTGTTCCTGATTGTCCCAGGTTAACAACCCCAATAAAGGATCTCATAGTCAATGAGATCCACCTGGCTCTGGTTCCAATCTTTGCAACAAGCTAAGTCTGTTATCGGTTTATTATCATGACTCATTAAATCTTGGAAGTTTTCATTTATGATTATCAATGAGTTAAAAATGAATGAAGTATGCCTGTCTTGAAAGGTTTTTACAGGGGTAACAATTTCTAAACATAATCGATGTCCCGTATTGAGAATACTACATGCTGTTTGAATATTTTTGTTTGCATGAATTATATTTAAACTACTAGCTACTGTAAAACATAATGGTCTGTTTTTGTTACAGAAATGAAGGAACTCCCTCACTTCGAGTGGAAGTGAATGAACCCATTTCAGAGGTAGGTTGAAAATGATAAAGCTTTATTTACTGACATCCTGAAGCTAATGTCTTTATCAATTAAACTTAAGCAGCTGCACAACTGAAGAATAAGTCAATTTATAAGAGATTTAATTTAAGAGTAAGTGCCAATAGACTTAATAAATTTAGGAAGCTAAGCCTGGTTTTGCTGATCAACAATAAAGTAACCCCAGCATCAAGTGATTTATTTTAATTCTTGTGACTGAAAGAAACAAATGTAGATTCTAGGCTGGATTGTTTAAATGTTGATAGAAAGGAAATTAAATTTTGTTCTTGTATAAACATACTCTGGCTATGTTACATTAAATTAAAATTTCTGTACTAACCTGCTTCCTCAGTTATTTAATTAATAAATGAATCAAGCGTGAAACAAACCCATACATGATAAGTCAGGTCCCAATTCTAGAACTTGACTTACACTATATTAGCTCCGTAGTTCATCTCAACTGTGATACATTATCGGAGAAGTATAATTAGTCATAGTGGGGAATAATTTCATGTTTTGAGCGTGAGCAGAAGTTAACAGGTATAACTGTCCTCCTGTTAAACCCTCTACCTGATATTCATTTGTCCGTTCATTCATTCATCTATTCAGTCAATCATATGTGCTGTGCCCAAAGGCATGCCCTTCGTTCATTGGCCACTGGTGCTTCAGCCGAAGCCATTTTTCTGGTGGTACCTTATTCTCAGTCCCATTTAAAATGATGTAGTGTTATAAATTTTGTAGTACCAAGAAGCCTTTCTCCCACAGTTCGAATCTCTGTGTAAGGTACAGTGCACTGAACCATTGCAAGTTCTGTACCTGTAACCAACAGTTTGACCAAGATCAGTAATGATAGATTAGAAAAAGGAATGACTGCCTATTTTGTCCTTTCACAAATATAGGCCTGTAAGTCAAATGAGAGATGAAATCTTTGTATTTGAATTAGAATATTCAGAACTATGTCATAAATTCTTATTCTATTTATTGGAAAAGAAAATTAACAATCCTGTGAAACTTGTGGAAACATGCACACTCTACTGGATGAGAATACCATCAGGTTTGGCTATGATCATCTTTTCCCACCCCCTCACAATTAGGTTTTCTGCTAGTACTTACTGTCTCATTCTTATGGTGCTCACATTTGAATTACACTCAGAGGCAATACTGGAGGGCTGCCATCACTGTGGGAACAGTGTATTTCAGCAGAAATCAATGCTTTCAGAAAGAAATGGAAACTAACTGACGTCATCATGAAGCACATGCATCATTTCCTGTCTCACTTCACAATTAACTTTCAGAAAAAATTATACCATGCTTTTTTATTTGCATTTTATTGGCACAGTCCCTTTTTCTTTATCCATCTGACCAAATGACCTTGAATACTGTCAGTTACTGCCTCAACCAGTAGCAAGTTTCAAAATGATTTTGACAAATCTTTAAATGAAAACATTCATCATATTTTTAAAGTCTCTTATAGATAATTTTGTACCTTCTACCCCCTCGCCTTTTGATCCTCAACTACCATTTTTCAATTTGTTCTGTCCCAACTTTTCATAAGTAAAAAAATAATTTTGCATCATTTCATATTTTGCATTGCTCTAATGAAATAAGGACAAGTTTCCTAAGTATTCATTCATATTTTTATTTCTTCACACCTTGCAACACTCTGGGGAGATAAAACTGGGAATTGTATCAATTTTTAAATAGTTTTTACTGTGCGCCACATGGGGCTGGATTTAGCTATTAATGGGGAAATGCTGCTACTGAGGATGAAAGTAGGATGTGACTTCCCTTTGGCGTGCAACACAAACTGACAGAGTAGGATGCAAGCAGCAGACAATAAAGAGATTCCTAAATAAGCCACCATTCAGTTATGCTGGGAGCTTGTCCACAAGTGCAACTAGGTGAAAGTGGATACTCATCAACTAGGTAAAAACAAAGACTGCAGATGCTGGAAACCAGATTCTGGATTAGAGTGGTGCTGGAAAAGCACAGCAGTTCAGGCAGCATCCGAGGAGCAGGAAAATCGATGTTTCGGGTAAAAGCCCTTCATCAGGAATA
>NC_057734.1:36227415-36242694 GCF_004010195.1 Chiloscyllium plagiosum
GGGGGGCATGTCAGCAGAATGCAGGTGAGTGGTGTTGGTGGGGGCGGAAGTGGTGGCGAACACGGCAGTTGGGGAGGCGGAAGTCACCGAGCATGTGACATCAGCGATAATGTGAGGGGCGGAAGTGATGTCACGTGTGGTGCATGAGTAATTGTGAGGGGCAGAGGTGGCTTTGGAAGCGGCTATGATGGGGGCGGAAGTGGCGTCATCAATCACTGTGGGGATGGTAGCTGGACCAGCCGCATGGCTAATGGCGTCCGAGCAGTTCCAGAGGTCGGGGGAATCTACTGGAATGTTTGAGGAGTGCTAGTTATGGAGGTGAGACAGTGTTGAAATACTGTTTGTTGAGAGTATGAATTCTCCTGAGGATATAGTAAAGGAGGGGTCCTTTGCAATTCTGAGAGAGTGTGGCCCTCAGCTGTGGCAGGGCTAACTGTAGAGAGGTTGCTGCGAGCATGGAGCGGAGGATCTTGAAGGAGAACCATTGCTGGTGTGTTTGAATCTGTAGTCTGTACTGTTTGTCCTGTTCGGATCCGAACTCTGCTGGTTTAAAAGTGGTCCGAAATCTGTGTGGGATGAGTTGGTTACAGAGGCAGGCACTGAGGAAGCAAATGTGGCTGTAGTTGCGAGTCTGTTTCAGGACATGGTTGAAGAGCTTCAGGGCAGAGGAAATGACCTGGGAGTTGCAGTGGGGGAGGGACTCCCTGAGATTCTTGTAGAGAGAGGAGGAAAACTTCTTCAAGGCAGGCATCCTTGCAAGAGGATTCGCCCTGATTCAATAAGAATGCCACTCATTCTTCTAGATTCAAATGAGTACAAGCTCAACTTACTCAACCTCTCCTCATAAGACAGTCCTTCCATATCTGTTATCAGCCTAGTGAACCTTTTCTGGAGTATCTCTGGAGAGGTCCAAAACTGTTCACATTATTCCAGCTGTGCTTTGAATTGTGCCCTGTATAGTTTTAGCAAGATCTTCCTATTTTTGTATTCCATTCTCTTTGAAGAAGGACCAACATTCCGTTTGCCTTCCCTGTTACGTGCTGAACCTGATGCTAGCTTTTTGTGATTCATGAATGAGAACTCCCAAATCTCAGCTTAGTTTGAGGGAAATATTCCACAATTCCTCACTGTTATCAGAATCAAGGCCTTCGTATGATCAAAGATGGCTATATACAGAGGTTGGTGCTATTCCCTGCACTTTTCCTAGATTTGTTGTGGATTAAAATTATGCACCTTTGTGGGCAGAAACTGCAGTGAGACTTAGGGAGGAGCTCTGCAGTCAGTGGAAGGATGTGGTTGAGGAAGATTCTCAGGATGCCCTTTGCTGAAAAACTTCTTAATTTTCACAGTTTGACCTGTTTCCTTTCTTGAAAATGGTCACAGTTACAGCATCGCTGAGATGTCCCGGTTTGGTCTCTTAAGATCATGAGTATAGGAACAGAATTAGGCCTTTCGGCCCATTGAGTCTGCTCTGCTATTTGATCATGCCTCATACATTTTTCAACTCCATTCTCCTCCCTTCTCCCTGTAACCTTTGAATCTCTGACTGAGCAAGGACTAATCAATCTTCCTTCCAGACAAGGGTAATGAGGTCATGAGTTCATGACAAGTATGGCTGTCTGCTGTATTTTAGTACTTCAGTGGGGATTCCATCTGGAGGCCTTGTTGTTTTTCAGCTGCTGGATGGCTTTACCAACCTCATGGCATGTTGGAGGTGTGCTGAGATGGCAAGGGCAGTGTGTCAGATGGTGTAGAGAGCACTTGCATCAAAAGAATAGAATAGAGTATCCTTTATTGTCACGTGTACTCCATTGTAGGAGTACAGTGAAAAGCTTTTACAATGTCTGCCTCTTATGGCACCATCTCAGGTACAAGTGCCTAAGTACAAATCTTGGATAGAAAATAGGAATAAAAAGTAGTTACATTTCTCTACAGAGTTTAAAAAATAAGTTAGAAATAAGACATCGTTTAAAGGATTAACATTACAGTCAGTTAAAAAATTTCAAATAAGCATAACGTTGTAGTAACTCAGCACAGGACCTTTGCATGTGGTCTGACTGCCCACACCAGACTCCAATCCAACAGCCATCCCTGGTCCACTCCGTACCAGCACTCTGTTGCTCCAAGGTAAGTTCTAGGACTGCTTCCCCCATGTCAGTCTCTACCCAGGACTCGCTGCTTCCCCATGCACAGCTCTGGGGCTGCTTCCCCATGCACTGCTCTGGGGCTCGTTCTTCTTGTGCTGCTCTGGGGCTTGTTACCCTTGTGCTGCTCTTGGGTTTGCTGCCCACACGCAGGTATGGGACTTGCTGCTTGGGAGCTGCTTCCCCGTGCGATGCTCTGGGACTCGCTGCTTCGGGGCTGCTTCCCCATGCACTGCCCCGGTGCTCAATGCCTGCATGCTGCTCCTGCTTGAGTTGGTCCCCAAAGTTTGGTCTCCAAAGGTTGCTGGCTGCTCTCAGTCTTTCAAGAGAGACTGTGAGCATTGTGCGACTACCTACACCACATGGATTGTAGCTATTCAAGAAGGCAGCTTACCATCACCTTCTCAATGGCAATGGGCCACAAACGCTGGCTCAGCTAGTGAAGCCCATGTCCCATGAATAAATTGTAATTGTTGACAGGCTGCTTCTAATTTTCCATTCATTTAAACCCTGATAAGCACAATAAGCATGTTGAAAATGAATGCAAATATAAGGCATTAGGGATGGGGTGAAATGAACAGGGTAGTGACTTAGCAGGGATACTTGTGAATACAAGCGGCTATTTGGAAAAATACAGTTGTGCTTACTGTGTTGGCTGGCTTGCTGTAGTCATGTGATCTCTACCTCTGTTGCACCTTTGTGTGCAGACTGTGGCAGCCATTGAACACATGACTTGAAAGATGGTCGCAGAGTAGTGCAGCTGAAAATGTATGAATTTCTTTGAGTCCTCCACACAAACTGACAACAATGAAGAGGTTTAAAACAAAATGCAGCTTCCAACTCTAAATTAAAAACAGAAAATGTCAGAGAAACTCAGTAGGCAGCATCTGTAGTAGAGAGAAACAGAGTTAACGTGATGAATCTGAACTGACTCTTCAGAACTGCAATTTTCACTTATAGGGCGAGTCAAACTGGCTGCATTTTTCATTTTCCATTTCCTGCTTCCGTGGAAATAAAAGGAGATATGAGACTGGATCAGAAATTTTCTTCTTTCTCGGTGGCACAACTATGAAATACCTAGAAAATTAATTTTAAAACCTGAGCAAATAAAAATAGCAACAATGCTGTTAGTACTAGAGAAAGAGTACTACAAACTGTATTGTAGCCTAGATCTTGCTAAGAAGCAGAAAATGCAGACTGCAGAGATTTTGATAGTTTTGAAGACATACTTAAGCCACATAATTAATGTTACTTGTTGTTTAATACAACAAAGAACTATAGACGATGGAGATCTGAAATAACCAAAAACAGAAATTGTTGGAGAGGACCAGCAGGTCTGGTGGCATCTTGGGGAGGAAACAGACCTACCATTTCAAGTCCAAAAACCCTTCTGAAGTAGGGACATATGACTCGAAACATTAACACTGATTTATCTACACGGATATTGCCAGATCTGTTGAATTTCTCCAGCAGTGTCTGTGTTTTTGTTACTTATGAATGGTGTATGTTTAACATCAGAGCACTGGTGGAAAGGGTGACTTGATCAGTAAGTAAATCCACTGATACAACTAGTTAAATCCTGTGGCTTTGGACAACTAAAAAATGATCTCATCAGAGATAGGATTGTTTTAGGTATAACAGATTCTACATGAAAGCTCAGCTGATGAAAGAGGAGAAACTTATTCTCAATTAAGTTATGAAAATGTGCAGAAGCTCTGTGGAAGTCAGTCAATACCGAGGATATATTATTGGGAAGATAGGTGAGGCTTTGCATTAAGCTAAGAGATATTCCAGGCTGAATGAGGACAACACATTGAAAGAACGAAAGAAATATTTGCAGGAAAGCCAGGATAGGTTCTGGGTCCTCTTTTGTTTGTCAATTATATAAATGATTTGGATGAGAATATAGAAGGCATGGTTAGTAAGTTTGCAGATGACACCAGAATTGGTGGCATAGTCAACAGTGAAAAGGCTTTTCTAAGATTTACAAAGTTATCTTTTGAACTGGGTCAAAGGGCTGAAAAATGCCCTTGAAAAAAAAAGTATTGCATTTTGGTACAACAAACAAGGGTAGGCCTTATACAATTAATGGTAGGGCTTTGGGTGGTGTTGTAAAACAGAGAGACCTAGGAGCGCAGGTACATAATTCTTTGAAGTTTGCATCACATATAGACAGGATGGTTAAAAAGGCATTGGCATGCTTTCCTTCATTGCTCAGTCCTTTGAGTATAGGAGTTAGGAAGTTATGTTGAGATTGTATGGGACATTGGTGAAGCCTCTTCTGGAATGCCGTGTCCAGTTCTGGTTACCCAGTTATTGGAAGGACATTATTGAGCTGGAGAGGGTTCATAAGAGATTTACCAGGATGTTGCCATGTGTGAAAGGATTGAGTTATAAAGAAAGGCTGGGACTTTTTTTAACTGGAGCGTAGGAGATTGAGAGGTGACCTGATAGAAGTTTATAAAATAATGAGGAATATAGAGAGAGTATTAATGGTAGTCTAATTTTTCCTAGAATGGAGGATTTCAAGACTAGGGAGCACATTTTTAAGGTGAGAGGAGCAAGATTTAAAGAAGACATAAGGCAAATATTTGTGTGTGGAATGAGCTTCCTGAGGAAGTGGTGAATGTGGGTACAGCTACAACATTTAAAAGGATAATTCCTTGAATAGGAAGGGTTTGGAGAAATATGGACCAGGAGGAGGTAGGTGGGACTGGTTTAGTTTGGGATTATGTTCAGCAAGGACTGGTTGGACCAAAGAGTCTATTTCCATGCTATATGACTATGACTGTTCTGTAGCTTTCTGCAGTCTTTCTTCATTTAAATAATATTCAGTTCCTCTGTTCTTTCTGCCAAAGTACATAACCTCATGTATTTCCACTTTTGTTGTCCTAGCATTGTGCAAGCAATGCTCTTTCCCACCACTAATAATAAATCATGGTAGTTGCAGGACATTAGGCTCTCCTTCTGACACCTTCCCTTGCCATTTCTCCCACTGTCCTGCCCCCTAACCCAATCCCAATGAAGCTGGAAATTCTATTCAAGTTTTTGAATACTGCTTGTAAAACATAGACATTCAAGCCGATGTGAGCAATGCTATAGGACATATGCAAGATATTTGTGCAAAAGCCTGCTTAATTTCTATCATACTTCCTCTATCATACTTATGCAATCACAGCTAACACATCTATTGGCTTTCTTCACGAGCAGAAAGTCTATGGAAAACCTGGAATACATTTTTAAATGTCTTATACTCATCTGTTACATCCAGTATGTGATATCTGCGGAACAATTGTTAAGATGCAAAATGATCTGCAAACTAGAAAGCTTCTCATTATTCTCCATCCTAAAATTTACAAGGAGTTGCCATGGTGCTATTACTAACCTTTAATAAATTGTAAATCACTTCAATTACCTAGATTTGCCTATTAGAGCAGTAAAACATCAGAACCGTGCTCCAGGTTCAAGACTATCAATGAGCAACACAACAAGACATCCGCTATTTTCCTTGAAGGTTTATAGGAAATATAAAGCTTGCAAAAGTTTGCAAAAATGCTGTCATTTATATTAACAACTGTAGCCATATCAGAAAACTACTTAGTGTGCTTGATATTAGATTGCCTCAATTCTTGGTTCCCTACCTTCAGACTCCTGCGAATCAATAGCCCAGAATATGGGGATAACTCCATCAATGTGATGGTACATCATTTGACATTGTAAAAATCAGAAATCTCTTATTACTGAGAATGACTGCTTGATTGAGATAGTACAGAAATGAGCATGCAACATTGACGCAGGAAGTCTGTTTTCAAGCATGTAAAATAGGGCACCACAGTGTTAAAAGACTGTTGTGCTGGTTATTAATGATTCAGCCAGCACACAGTGTCCTCTGGGTAAAAAAGCTACTAACTTAAAGAACTGATGCATTCCATAAATTGAGCTTATTTGCACGAACGTGGAATTGCCAAGAAATCACAGATAAAGTGACAACTCAATATGTGTTTGAGAGTGAGGAGTGAGCTCACTGGACAGGGTACATTAATGTATTTTGTGAAGTTCTTCTCTTTTAGTGTAACCTATTTAATCCACGTTTTGCATGACAATAAGCAGATCATTGAAACAACCACCAAAAGAAAGTAATATATATTTCCTCATTATTGTTTCTCAACATGATACCAAATCAAAAGTAAAATTGGCATAAAAGAAGCGATCAAGATGACAAAAAAGCAGAGCTTTAATGAAAAGCAGTTTAGTTGGATGAGATGAGAGTTCATGATTCGCTGTTTCACTGTGCATCAGACAAGGAAGCAGGCATCTGCAAAGCTTTTTTGTTCTTTGGATGCAGATGGCAGTTGGTACAAAAGAGGAACATACATGAAATTGTTCTGAATTTTTGGTATTTTGTGGGGCCTGTAAAGGACAGGATGACTTAATTAGTTAGGAATCAGGTTTCCAGGTGGCAGGTTGAGATTTAGAGATGAAGTCAGCAGAGTGGCAGTGGCAGTTCACACCATCCTGAGTCAAATTCTTACTTTTCATACATTTGCATGCTAAACATCCTCACCATCTCAATTATTTGACATGTAAGTCCTAGCCTCAATGTTAAGCCTGTAGTGCATGGAAATCTCATGGCAACAGTTTGTTTTCAGTTAAGGGTAGCATGCAACTGTGGGATTTGACTAGGTGTGTCTGAAATCAGCAGTTTGCCTTTTCCTAAACCTGTGGCACATGGGAGGAGCAAGAGATAACACCTTGCATGGAAGCTCAGAATCTGTAAGAGTTTGTTAGATTAGATTAGATTCCCTACAGTGTGGAAACAGACCCTTCACCCCAACAAGTCCACACCGACCCTCTGAAGTGTAACCCACCCAGACCTATTTCCCTCTGACTAATGCACCTAACACTATGGGCAATTTAGCATGGCCAATTCACCTGACCTTCACATCTTTGGATTGTGGGAGGAAACCAGAGCACCTGGAGGAAACCCACGCAGACACAGGGAGAACATGCAAACTCCACACAGACAGTCGCCCGAGGCTGGAATTGAACCTGGGACCCTGGTGCTGTGAGGCAGCGGTGCTAACCACTGAGCCACCGTGGGGATAGGGAGGTGCGTTCGATGTGGTTGTTAGGAGAGAGGGGAGGTGGAATGAAATGGGAAGGGCTGGATGTGAAGGAAATGTTGTGGGAGACTGTCATTTGAAGTAATGAAAATGAGGGGGTAAAGCATTGGTTCAGTGTTGTCCAAATGGCAGGTGTAATGCAGGGTGTTAGCTGATAGAGGGAACCTTCACAATCAGGGAAGGGAATTCGATCTGAAAGGGGTGGGCCAGATCCTCTCTAAAGTTGGGATAACAGAAGATCTCTTGGGTGGCTCACAACACCAAAACACTAAGATTGCAGAGGGGAGAGTCTGGGATTAGAGTGGGAATGCCAAGATGGACAAATGTTAGCTCAGGAAGGATTTCGCATTGGAGGGTAACAGAGTCCAGGATAATGGGAGAAGGTTGATATGTTATGTCAAGAATATGCAAAGTGGTATTGAGGGAATCAAGGGGATTGGGACAAGCTTGAATGTGACAGGTGGATCATGAAAGGTAACAAGTTCTAACATAAAATTGACAGTACTATCTTCACAATGCCTCCAAAAGCATATTGAGGTCATGGTTTGGAAGTTGAAGAGAGATGAATTGAGTTTGGAGGGTATGGAGGCTTGGGTGTAGACAATGGATGCGGTTGAAAAGCTCATGTTCATTAATTCTTTAAATGAAATCCATAGAGCATATGCTGTCATATTACTATCTATTTATCACACAATTTGATTGCTCAAATATGTATCATGCATTATATATTCATGCAACCTCAGGAGGAAGAGCAGTGAGAGACAAGGAGGGCTCTTGCCAATCAGTAACTGAGGCCACAACATTAATAGAAAGCAGCACCAGAATGGAAGGTTATTCAAGGTTCCACCATCCAGGAAATGCCTAATAGAAGACAAACAGTGGAGTTCTTTTGGTGCTGAGATAGTGTCCCTACCTCTTGGCCAGGAGGTGAGGATTCAAGTCTCACCAGCTCTACAGTTGCATAATAACATATCAGAACAGATGCATAGAATAAAAGACCCCTGCACTGACCCTCCGAAGAGCATTCTACCCAGCACCTCCCCCAAATCCTATATATCTCCATTTCCCTACATTTGCCATGGCTAATCCACTGAGCCTGCACATCCCTGGATATTATGAAGCAAATTAGCATGGCCAATCTATCTAATCTGCACACCTTTGAACTGTGGAAGGAAACCAGAGCACCCAGAGGATACCCACGCAGACACGGGAGAATGTGCAAACTCCACACAGACAGTTGCCTGAGGGTAGAATCAAACCCAGGTCCCTGATGCTGTGAGGCAGCAGTGCTAACCACTGTGCCACCGTGCTGCCCAGGCTAATTAGAAAATATCAAAAGATGACCAGTGAGATATCAAGGTATCTCCAGAATGAGAACCAATTAGCTGCAAATATTGGAGAGGCAATGCCAGAGATGATTGAGGGTATCCCAGTAAGAATTGTAGAGCAGGACCTGCAGCTACATGGTTCTGGTGGAAATCCAACATAAAATAACTGTGACACTCAGTTTTTTCTTCGCTACTGGAATATTCCAGGGCTCCACAAATAGTCATTGTGTCATATCAAAGGCTGCTGTATAGAAATGCATAAAGGAGGGGCACAGTGCCCTTTACTGTCCTGCAAGTGAATTCATCAAAATCATCACTGGTGGAGATAACCAGGAGAGAGTCCATCAGACTTCAGGACCTTTGCTTGTTTTCCTAGACTGCAAGATTACACTAATGGTCATTAGAATTCCCTAGGATCAGCCAGCAGTGTTTGTGAATTGTAAGAGTATTTCCTTTTGGAATGGGCAACTAGTTTATGGTTGCAGGTAAAGAATGATGCATTTCTGTGCTTATTCTCAGAGATCTTTCACAATTAGAACATTTTAGACAGCTCGCAGCTCCCAGAATGTTTTACACATCCCCGACTTAATTGAACATAACTTCCTCTATTAGGTGTGAAATAAACCTATATTCCAGGCAGTTATTTAGGTCTCTAGATTACTAGTCAATTGGCATTGCCTATACACCACCATCTCCCTGTGAAGAGGGGGAGTCTGATCACCATCCCTGTCCGAGAACTTGACTGTCACATTCTCTTTTGCTGTCTTTTTAAAATTCTTGGTTGAGTAGACTGGGAGAGACCTCTGGAGAGAAAGTGCCTCTAACTTCTAATTCTACCTCCTGGTATGCCAAGCCACTGATAAAATAACCTTCCCATATTGCAAGAAACATCCCCTATTATTTCATATGATGCCTCTATACCCTTTTGTAGCTTGGCAATCAACTGTGGAACATTTTTCAATAACTAGTTGCAGCACTAATCAGCAACATCCTTATGTAATCAGCACATGGATGCCATTTCATATCAAGAACTTGATATTCACTAAGGATCAGTATCTGCGCAGACAACTGATGTTGTCTCAGAAAATGACTAAGAATTTAGATGTTAACATTGAAACATAACCAAAATGATATAAAATAATAAGTAAAGCCGAACATTTGTTCATACTTAAGGTTTCTGATGAATGCTGAAGCTGTACATTTGCAGTTCAAGACTATTTTTTATTATTTCATTAGATTACCCAATCCTAAATTACCCTTGAGAAGGTGGTTGTGAGCCACTTTCTTGAGTTTGATTATTTGAAATCAGGCTCACAATTTTGTTATGAGTTTAGAGAAGAACATGAGAATGATTGAAATGAATTGATAGATACTATTATTCCAAAATCAGAGGGTCATAGTTTAAGGATAATAGGTAAACCTTTTAGGACTGAGATAAGGAGAAATTTCTACATTCAGAAAGTAATGAATCTACGGAGTTCAATACCACAAAGTTAGTTGAGGCCAAAACATTACGTCTTTTCAAGAAGTAGGTAGATATAGCTCTTGTGGCTAAAGGAATCGAGGGATATGTGGGCAGGGTAGAATTAGGGTATTAAGCTCAATAATCACTCATGATCATATTAAATGGTGGAGCAGTCTCAAGGAGTTGAATGGCCTACTCCTGCTCCTATTTTCCACATTTGTGTGTAATAAAGACAAAATCTTTCTTCAGATTAAATTGGAGAACTAGTTGTCGTTATGTGGGACATTTTGCATTTACCTAAGAGAAACATACATGGGAGCTAACAGTTTTGAAGGTAACCATGTTCTATGTGGCAAGCACAGTTGTAAGTTTCTTAACTCTGTTTTCCTAAGAACCAGGAAATGCATAACAAAAATTGCTTAATTGATTGAAACTCTTTATGTTTTCTTAGAATGAAGATGCGAATGATGAGGCTTATAAGTCTGATGGTTCTGAAGATGATTTTGAAGAGATGAATCTTTCATTGTTGTCTGCACGTAATTTTCCACGAAAAGCAAGTCAGACTAGCATTTTCCTGCAGGAATGGGACATTCCATTTGAGCAACTAGAAATTGGAGAACTCATAGGCAAAGGACGCTTCGGCAAAGTCTATCATGGTCGTTGGCATGGAGAGGTAGCAATCCGTTTGATTGATATTGAAAGGGACAATGAGGACCATCTAAAACTTTTCAAAAGGGAAGTGATGGCATATAGACAAACTCGACATGAAAATGTGGTACTATTTATGGGAGCCTGTATGAGTCCCCCACACTTAGCTATTATCACCAGGTAAGTGATGGCTTAATATAAATTATTTATAGGTTATCAAGAAGAGACAAGAGATTAACAAAAATCTGTCCCCATGAGTGTGATATTCCAGTATCAAGTATCAAAACAGTTCAAGATCATTTCCAAAGGTTGCAAAACACATTCCATTTTTCTTTTGGTTGAAAGACCAGATATAATAATTGCTGTAGTTACTATTTGATGTAACAAATGTCTTTACTTGGTAGCTAACTAACTTATTTCAGGCTTAACAGATTAAATTATTGTATAGTTAACCTGTGTTCTGGCAAGCATATGGCTTAATAAGAGCGATGAACAACTAATGAAGCTTTACCTTTCCCTTTTCAGCTTGTTCTGAAAATTAAAGTGGGAACATGAATATGTAAATGGTGTGTCTTCGACATTATGAAAGTCAAAGTTTGGCTAAAATTCTGTGTGGTTATATTGCTATAGTTTTGGTCATCACACATTCAAATCGTAACATTTGGAAAATGGAAGTCATTTTGAAAAGAGCTTTCTTATTGAACCAGTCAGACCTTATTTCATATGCAACACTTAGAGTAAACTTCATGTGGTTATTATATGCAGGTCTAAGGGTTACTATCTGCAGGTCTAAGGGTTACTGTGAGAATTTTGATTTGAAGGGCTCTGTTAAGGTATTCATATTGATTCAGTGGTATCCATTTGATTGATGCTGAACTAAACATGGTTCTCAAAGCAATCTAGCTGCTAAGTCCAATAAAGCTGGGAGGTAGTTAATTCACATGATTTGGGTTTCTCAGTAAGTCTTGTGTAACTACCACCTGAAAGAAAATGAAGGCGGACTTTAAGAAAACATTGAAAATCGGTGTGAAATATTTCTAATGTTAAGAGCAGCACCACTAGTTGTCTCCGAACATTAAGACAATCAAGGAGTGAATGTCTGCACATGCTGCATGCATGTACTACTCACTTTGTTTGATGGTGTGATCAGTGCAACCTGTAATTAACAAAGAAATCCAGGCACCTCAGTGCAGCTTAACACAGTGTGTGACTTTGAGTAGAATGCTGTAAGTTGGGAAAGTGAGGCAAAACTTTATATCTTTTAAACTTTTTAAAATATTAAATATTTAACAAACTGTACTGTTTAAATTCTAAGTTTTGTTCAGGTTTAAGGAGGAATATTCAAGCTGTCCACTGGAAAGCAGTGCAAGTTAAAGTAAAGCTTAAACTATACCAGGAGCTGATCTAACTTATTACTTTCAGAAAAGACAAATATAGATATCTCACAATGACTTAACACTGAAACTTTGAACAGAATATTGAGTGTTGAGTGAGTGAGGTAATCAGGAGAAGTGGGAATAGGCATGCTTCTTTTGTTTTCTAAACTGCTTCACCCTGCAGGAATTAGTTTCTCTATTGCAAGGGAAGTAGCTAGACCTTTAATGAGTGTCTGGTACGTGATTAAGGTCTATTCTTTTCCAAAAGTGTAATATGGCAATGAATTGGTAGTAAAATTAATAAAATATAAGAAGGAAAATAAATAATTGAATATAACAATTGAACAGCTAATAAAACCACATTAAAAATGGCAGTAAAGGCATGATGATACAGCTGCAACATGTGGGAGCTTCTGAATATCAATTAGATCCAGGGCAAAAACGTCTGCAGTAAGTGTTTATGTAGCAACATATTCAATATGATTATGGATGATCATCCTACTCACTCTTCTATTCCCACTTTCACCCCAAACTTTTGGTCCCTTTTGCCCTAAGAACTATATCAAACTTCTTGAAAACTCCAGTCCTCTGTGACAGAGAATTCCACAGGCTCACCTCTGTCTGGGTGAAGACGTTTTCCTTGCCTCAGATTGAAAAGTTATATCTTAAATTGTGACTCCTGGTTTTGGAATTCCTGGTAATGGGGAACATCCTTCCTGCATTTACCCTCTCTCGTCCGGTTAGAATTTGAGGTTTCTATGGCAGGTTTGCTCACTGAGTTGTAAGGTTCATTTTCAGACATTTCGTCACCATAGTCTGAATGAAGCACTGCTAGTGTAGCCTGCTTTCTATTTATATGTTTGAGTTTCCTAGGGTTGGTGATGTAATTTCCTGTGGAGACATCATTTCCTATGACAATGTCATTTCCTGTTCTTTTTCTCAGGGAGGGGGTAGTAAATGGGGTCCAAGTCAATGTGTTTGTTGATAGAGTACCGGTTGGAATGCCATGCTTCTAGGAATTCTCTGTTTGTGTCTCTGTTTGGCTTGTCAGAGGATGGATATGTTGTCCCAGTGGAAGTGTTATCCTTCCTCATCCATATGTAAGGATACTAGTGAGAGTGGATCATGTCGTTTTGTGGCTTGTTGATGTTCTTTTATCCTTGTGGCTAGTTTTCTGTCCAATGTAGTGTTTGTTACAGTTCTTGCGCGGTATTTCGTAAATGACATTAGTTTTGCTTGTTGTCTGTATAGGGTCTTTCAAGTCCATTAACTGCTATTTTAGTGTGTTGGTGGGTTTGTGGGCTACCATGATACCAAGGGGTCTGAGTAGTTTGGTAGTCATTTCCGAGATGTCTTTGATGTAGGGGAGAGTGGTTAGGGTTTCTGGATGTGTTTTGTCTGCTTGTTTGGGTTTGTTGCTCAGAAATCAGTGGACTGTGTTCATTGGGTACCCGTTCTTTTTGAATACAATATATAGTGATTTTCCTCTGCTTTGTGTAGTTCCTTTGTGCTGCATTGTGTGGTGGCTCATTGAAATAATGGTCTAATGCAGCTTCGTTTGTGGATGTTGAGATGGTTGCTTCTGCAGTTCAATATTTGGTCCATATGTGTTGTTTTCCTGTAGACGCTGGTTTGAACTTTCCCATTGGCTGTTTGCTGTACTGTGACATCTAGGAATGGCAGTTTGTTGTTGTTTTCCTCCTCTTTAATGAATTTTATGCCAGTAAGGGTATTATTGATGGTCTTGAAGGTTTCCTCTAATTTGTTTCATTTAGTGATGACAAAGGTGTCATCCACGTAGCGGACCCAAAGTTTGGGTTGGATGCTTGGCAGAACCATTTGTTCGAGTCTCTGCATTACTGCCTCTGCTAAGAACCCTGATATCGGAGAGCCCATGGATGTTCTGTTGGTTTGTCTGGAGAGTTTTGTAGTTGAAAGTGAAGTGGGTGTTAAGGCATAGATCCACTAGTTTGATGATACTGTCCTTGCTGATGAAGTTGGTGGTGTTTGGTGTATGTGTCTTTGGTTCTTATAATAATAGAAGATAATCTAAAGATAGAAGAGGATAAAATAATGGTCTCCTTTGATGTAACAGCCCTGTTCACATCCATCAACATCAACCTGGCCAAGGAAACACTGACTACGTTATTAAGTGCATGACCCACTCTCACTAGTATCCTTACACACGGATGAGGAAGGACACCATTTCGACTGGGACAACACATCCATCCTAGGACAAGCCAAACAGAGACATGCATGAGAATTCCTAGAAGCATGGCTTTCCAACCGGAACTCTGTCAAAAAATACATTGATGGATCCCATTTACTACCCCCTGAGAAAAGAACGGGAATGACATCACCATAGGAAATGATGCCACCACAAGGAATGACATTATCAACCCTAGGAAACTCAAACACATAAATAGAAAGCGGCTACACTACCAGTGCTTCATTTGGAGGCTCACTGGATGTGTTTTGTCTGGATGAGAGTCTGGTCTGGAGCATGAATGAGCTCACCATGGAACAGGCCATAAACATGAGGCTGAAAGTGGAAAGTAGTGATAGTAGGGCACAGTATAGTGAAGGGGATAGACATTGGTCCCTGCAGCCAACTGCAAGAATCTGGAAGGCTGTGTTAATAGAACATAGAACATTACAGCACTTCAATGTTGCGCCGACCAGTCATACCAATCTGAAGCCCATCTAACCTACACTATTCCATGTACATCCATATGCTTGTCCAATGATGACTTAAATGCACTTAAAGTTGGTGAATCTACTACCATTGCAGGCAAAGCATTCCATACCCTTACTACTCTCTGAGTAAAGAAACTACCTCTGACATCTGTCTTATATCTATCACACCTCAATTTAAAGCTATGCCCCCTCGTGCTTGCCATCACCATACTTGGAAAAAGGCTCTCCCTGTTCACCCTATCTAACCCTCTGATTATCTTATATGTCTCTATCAAGTCACATCTCAACCTCCTTCTCTTCAACGAAAACAGCATCAAGTCCCTCAGCCTTTCCTCGTAAGACCTCCCCTCCATAACAGGCAACATCCTAGTAAATCTCCTCTGCACCCTTTCCAAAGCTTCTACATCCTTCTTATAATGTGGTGACCAAAACTGTACACAATACTCCAAGTGCGGCCGCACCAGGTTTTGTACAGCTGTAGCATAACCTCATGGTTCT
>NC_057734.1:36243194-36260768 GCF_004010195.1 Chiloscyllium plagiosum
TGACATGTTCACCCACACTCGTCACTGAGCCATAAATGGAGTTGATGGTAATGACAGACTGAGGTGTCATCCTGGCAAAAAGTTACAGGTTGTGGTTGAATGCTGTTCTGCTTCTCCAGCTGTTGTGGTCTACAGCACTACATAAATACGCAGTTTCGAGCTGCAATATCTGCAATGCAATTCTGATGTCTGTTTCCCAATTCTCAGAGACCCATTCACCCATCAGCCCTGCACTCAGTGACCTAACCTGGTTTCTGATGTGGAAATATTTCCATTTTCAAACTCTCATTCTGCTGATGGTCTGTCTCCCCAGGTCTTGCTTCCAATCTGACACATTCCACAAAAACATTTCACTGATCTTAATTTAAATGTTTAATTCAAATGTTTAATTCAGCTGAATCTTTTTCCTTGCGAACTGCCATCTTCTGTGTTTAAAGTGAATGTGTTCCCTCTGTTTCTCTCCCTGACCATGATTAAGATCTCTGTAGACAATAGACCATAGGTGCAGGAATAGGCCATTCTGCCCTTCGAGCCTGCACCACCATTCAATATGATCATGGCTGATCATCCTTAATCAGTATCTTGTTCCTGCCTTATTTCCATAAACCTTGATTCCACTATCCCTCAGAACTCTATCCAACACTTTCTTAAATGAATCTGGAGACTGGGCAGCCACTGCCCTCTGGGGCAGAGCATTTCACACAGCCACCACTCTCTGGGTGAAGACGTTTCTCCACATCTCTGTCCTAAATAGTCTACCCCATATTTTTAAGCTGTGTCCTGCCTCCAGAGTGTCCAATCCTTTAATAATCTTACATGTCTCAATCAGATCCCCTCTCAGTCTTCTAAACTAAAGAGTATACAAGCCCAGTCGCTCCAGTCTTTCAGCGTAAGGTAGTCCCTCATTGCAGGAATTGACCTTGTGAACCTACGCTGTACTCCCTCAATAGCCAGAATGTACTTCCTCAAATTTGGAGACCAGAACTGCACACAATACTCCAGGTGTGGTCTCACCAGGGCCCTGTACAGCTGCAGAAGAACCTCTTTGCTTTTATACTCAATACCTATTGTTATGAAGGCCAGCAATGCATTAGCCTTCTTCACTACCTGCTGTACCTCCATGCTTACCTTCATTGATTGGTGTACATGAACACCCAGGTCTCTTTGTACTGCCCCTTTACCGAAATTGATTCCATTGAGGTAGTAGTCTGCCTTCCTGTTCTTGCCACCAAAGTGGATAACCATACATTTATCCAAATTAAACAGCATCTGCTATGCATCTGCCCACTCAACTAACCTGTCAGGTCACCCTGTAATCTCCAAACATCCTCCTCACATTTCACCCTGCCACCCAGCTTAGTATCTAAGCAAATTTGCTAATGTTATTATCCTCAAACAAATCCAGAAGATTAGTCAAGCATGATTTCCCCTTCATAAATCCATGCTGACTCTGACCTATCATGTTACTACTATCCAGATGTGTCGTATTGTCATCCTTTATAATCGACTCCAGCACCTTTCCCACCACCGATGTCAGTCTAACTGGTTTATAATTTCCTGCTTTCTCTCTCCCACCTTTCTTAAAAAGTGGTCCAACATTAGTCACCCTTCAATCCACAGGAACTGATCCCGAATCTATTGAACTCTGGAAAACAATTACCAACGCATCCACGATTTCTCGAGCCACCTCCTTCAGTACCCGGGTTCTAGACCATCAGGACCTGGGGACTCATCAACCTTCAGACGTAACAGTCTCTCCAACACCAATTCCTGGCAAATATAAATTCCCTTAAGTTCAGGTCCTTCAGCCACTGTTACCTCAGGGATTGTTTGTGTCTTGCCCAGTGAACACAGATCCGAAGTACCAATTTAATTCTTCTGCCATTTCTTTGTTCCCCGGAATATATTCCCCTGTTTCTGTCTTCAATGGCCCAATTTTAGTCTTAACCATTTTGTTTTTTGCCTTTCACATACTTAAAAAAGCTTTTACTATCCTCCTTTATATTTTTGGCCAGTTAACTTCGTACCTCATTTTTTTTTCTCTGCATGTTTTCTTCTTAGTAATCCTCTGTTGTTCTTTAAAAGCATCCCAGTCCTCCGTTTTCCCACTTATCTTTGCTGTGATATACTTTTTCTGTTTTAACTTTATATGTTTCTTAACTTCCCTCGTCAGCCACGGCCACCCATGAGTCCTCCGAGGATCTTTTTTCCTTTTTGGAATGAAATGATCCTGCATATTCTGCATTATACACTGACGTATCTGCCATTGTTCTTCCACTGTCATCCCTGCTAAGGTATTGCACCATTGAACTTTGGTCAGCTCCTCCCTCATAGCTCCATTATTCCTTTTATTCAACAGAAATATTCTCACTTCCGATTGTACTCTCTCCCGCTCAAATTGCAGATTTAAACTTATTGGATTATGGTCACTACTTCCCAATGGTTCCTTCACTTCGAGGTCACTGAACAATTCTGGTTCGTTGCACAATATCAGATCCAGCATTGCCTTCTCCCTGTCGGCTCCAGCAACAGCTATTCTAAGAATCCACCTCAGAGGCACTCCACAAAGTCTCTTTCCTGGGGACCAATACAATCCTGATTCTTCCAGTCCACCTGCATGTTGAAATCCCCAATAACAACTGTAGTATTATCTTTGTGACAGGCCCAGTTCAGCTCCTGATTTCACTTATATCCGACATCCAGACTACTGTTTGGGGGCCTGTAGATAACTCCCAAGAGGGTCTTTTTACGCTTAGAATTTCTCAGCTCTATCCACACTGACTCTACATCCCCTGACTCCAGGTTCCCACCGCACAAGGGACTGAATATCACCTCTTACCAACAGCTCCATCCCACCCCCTCTGCCCGTCAGTCTGTCCTTGAATATTCAATTTGCAAGCACTGTCCACTTGAAGCCACGTCTCAGTTATCACCAGAATATGGTATCTGCCAATTTTCAAAAGAGCCTCAAGATTATTCATCTTATTTTTCATGCTTCGTGCATTCATATTTAAAGTATTTTTAAATTTGTTACTGCTCTAACTCTTCTCATCAACTCCTATTTCACGCAACCTGACAGTATGATCCCTTTTTGCGTTTTCTGCTTCATTGATACAGTTGTCTTTCTTGACTTCCCTTGTTCTAACTTTCCCTTCAATTTCCTTCTTAAACATCCAGTTTGTCCCCTCCACCCTTCCCCCCCTACTTAGTTTAAACACAGCTGTGTGGCAGTAGCAAACCTGCCTGCCAAAATGCTGGTCTCCAACCTATTAAGTGCAAACTGTCTCTCTTGTATAATTTATGCAAGAATTTATATCCTTGCTTCCTGCACCAGTTCCCCAGCCACACGTTCAAGTCCATTATCTTACTGTTTCTGCCCTCATTAGACTGAGGAACTGGAAACAAACCGGAGATAACCACCCTGGACATCCTGCTTTACAGTCTTCTTCCTAGATCTCCGAAGTCCCGCTGTAGTATGTTCCTCCTCTTCTTCCCAACAGCATTTGTGCCGACATGTACCACCAAGTTTGGCTCTTCACCTTCATCCTTGAGGATTTCCTGCACTCTGTCTGTGATGTCTTTAACCCTGGCACCAGGAAGGCAACACACTATCCTTAAGTCCCGCCTGCTGCCGCAAAACCCCGTCAGTTCCTCTCACTGTGGAGTCCCCTATTACCATGGCTCTGTGCGATGTCCGACTCTTCCGCTCTGTCTCCACGCCAACTTTTGATTGACAGACCCGGCCGCCTGCTGGACTGGCAGTGTCATTTGTCTCTACTGTTTCCAAAAGATTCAACTTGTTCCTGACAGGTACTTTCCCCGGAGTCTCTTGCACCTGTCTCCTCTCTGCCTTCCACACTCACTCTTCACTCCACAGGAACTTCCTTGGACCCTGTAATGTCAGTGATGCAAGCCTTATGTAGCTTCAGAGCCAATGAATTCTGTGGATTCCCAATCATCTTCACCACATTGTATGTTTTCTTTTTTGGTTTGAGCCCTTATCACTCACACTGCCTTGTCCTCCCATGAGTATGTTTCATCTTCTTGGAGTTGCATTTCTCGTATTATCTTCCAACGTATCCCCAGAAACTCCTTCCATTGCTGCTCCATGGTCTTTCCTGCTCAGCTCCCCTTCCAATTAACTCGGTCCAGCTCCTCCCACATGTCTTTGTAGTTACATTGCTTAATTATAACCACATTACATCTTGAAGAGAACATTAGATATAAACTGGAAGGAGGAGTTTTGAGAGATGGGCCACGAAGAATAATTGATGGATTTCTTACGAAGATGCAAAGGGAGAACGAGAGAAAGGATATAGATATGGAGATGTGGAAAATGAGAAAACTACATTATCGAAAGAACTGGAAGTATATCCCTCAATGTTTTGGCAATTCCTGTGTGCTGTGGTCATTTGTAGAGTGCACGTACAGCAGAGTAATATGTTGAAATGCTGGGTCTGATGCCAGAACTTTTCCTCCAATAATATGACAGACACTAACTTTGGGAAGAAACCAGCAGGCCAACATATTGAATTCCCGGCAGAAAGGGGATTAACTAAAATAAGTTGGGACACGAGAAGCAAGAATTTATAACACACATCCTGATAAGAATGAGACTAGAGTTGGGAATATCAGAAAGGGGGGAACGTTGAGAGAAAGGGAAGGTATTACTTCAGATGAGGATCAAATAATGTTTTAATGCTTTACAAATTTTGTACATCATGTGCATCATTTTTCGTTAACTGTACTTCCGTTGCACATTCGGAATGTGTTGTACACATATGAAAAGTTTTATTTATCTGAACACACACTGATTAAACAGTGTATATAAAATCAGTTTTCCTCCATTTCAAACTGTCCTGTTGTCGTGCTAGCAGGACATATGAACACCAACTGGCCATCAAAAGACATGACCCACTATCACAAAGAAGGACACCACATTGACTGTGACAACACACACTTCCTAGGACAAAGCCACGCACGAAACTTTTGAGAGGCATGACATTCTAGCCAGAAGTACATCAATAAACACATCAATTTAGATCCTATCTACATTCTCTTGAAAAAAACTGGAAATAGCATTATGCACCTTAAGAAACCAAGATCTATAAATAGAAAGACAGGACATACCAACAGTGCATCACCAGAGACTCTCCCTGATGATGTTACCTAGTCATGATGACGAAACATCTGAAAACAGACCTTCAAGCTCAGCGAGCTCACTTACACACTTATAAATGGCTATGTTCCTCTTAATAGTGGGATTTGGGACTTCTCTGTCATTCAGCTTTTAACAGATTACGTGACAAGCTGAGCTTTTCTGGGTGTGTGGTTTAATTAACAGAGGGGTTAGACATCGACATCATAACGGTTTGAGGGCTTGTCGTATGGGACTTGAACAGATTTGGGGTACAAAAGTTCCCAGCAGATTCCATCACTTGGCAATTAGTGACCTAGATCTTCAAATAAAACAGGTGAGAAAATTCATTTAATTTTGCTTCCTTGTGGTTGGTTAAATTAAAAGAAATGGATTTTAACATTACTAAAGAGGTTCTGAGGTTTGAAGACGATTCACAACTTTGCCGACAATGTTTAGAAAGACATAGGAAGGGCATACTTTTAGAATGAACATGTAGATTAGAATTGGGTTTCACCAGGGACAAAAGCTATCACCATAATGGAGTTGGTCAAGCACTTTGTTGTATCAGAGAAGCAGGAAACTGCAGTCGAGTTGGAAAAAAAAACTTAAATTGCAAGTGGAGTAACTGGAGTTAGAAGATAAAGAGAGACAGAAAGAGAGAGAGAAGCTAGAGAAAGAGAAAGAGAGAAAAAAGGAAGAGAGGGAGAATTTGAAATTCAGAAGTTTGGAATTAGATAAGAAAGTTAAATTAGCAGGATGAAGATGAAGGGAGAACGTCGGGATGTATACAACTAAGTTAATACGTTGACATATTTCGGTGAGAAAAATGCCAAAAACTTTTTTATTTCATTTGCAAAATTGGCTCAGCAGATGGCGTGTCCAGTGAATATGTGGGTAATGCTAGTTCAGACTAAGATGGTTGGCACAGCTTGAGAGGTATGTGTAGTTCTGTCACATGCGGGAGCAATAGATTACGCAGATGTCAAACGGGCTATTTTGAGTGCTTATGAATTGGTGATAGAAGAATATAGACAGCGGTTCAGAAATATAGAGACGGAACCAGGTCAGACTTATAATGAGCTTGAAAGAATTAATCACAGTCATTTTGATAAATGGGTGTAGGTCTTAAAAATAGATAAGACCTGTGAGACCCGATGGGAGATTATTCTGCTGGACGAATTTAAAAGCTCACTTCCAGATTTCATGTGAAGTTCAAGAAGTGAGAAGCGCAGCAGAAATGGCAGTTAAGTATGCATTGGTGCATGAGATGAAATTTAGCTTCTGAGAGGACTTTCATCCTGTGAGGGAGAGAAAATCCTACACTACAAAAGATAGAGTAAAGCACACTGACAATAGTTTACCACAGGTGGAAAAAAGCCCAAAGTGTTTGGAAGGAAGTGAAAGGCCTCAAGTCTCGCTATAACGTAGTGGAACGCATAAAATTACAGTACCAATGGTTTAAGAAGGGCACTGGGAAAACTGTTTTCCCTGCAGGAAACTGGGACACACAGTGCTGGGCGTTGAAGGAAGACACTTTGGGAAAAGATGTGGTAAAAGAGTTTAAGCCAGTGGCATTAGTGAACCTGGTAAAGGAGACCCCAAGTAGAGCCGAGGAGCCTCAGGAGAGTGCACGGCCGAGGCAGGGGCTGTGTATGGAGTCAGTGCCTGATCTCGATAAAGAATTTGACTCTGTAAGTAAACCCACTAAGAAAAAATGGGGTGTGGAGGGAGGACAAGAAGTTATAATTTTGCATGAAATGGGATCTGTTCAGTTTCTAATAGTTGAGAAGTGAGGATCTGGAAAGGCCCAACAGATCAGGCAGCATCTGAAGAGAAGGACAATTCACGTATCAGGCATAAACTCATCGTCAGGAATATGGCGGGGGGACAAGAGGGCTGGAAGATAAATAGGAGGGTAGGAGCTGGGCTGGCGGAAGGGTCACTGGGAGGGTGATAGGAAGATGTAGGTGGGGGTGTTAGTGATATGTCAGAGGGGAGGGTGGAGTGTATAGATGGGATGGAAGATGGACAGTTAGAACAGCTCAAGAGGGTAGTGCTAATTTGAACGGTTGGATCTGGGATGAGGTTGGGGGAAGGGCGATTTGGAAATTGGTGAAGTCAACGTTGATGCTGTATAGTTTGACGGTTTCAGCTGTCCTACCACCTATCCCCTTCACCCTCCTCTCCGACTATCATCATCAGACCCCACCTATATCAACCCATCGCCTTCCACGCTACCTTCCACCCAGCTCCACCCCCAACCTCCTATTTAATTCTCATCCCCTTCCCCCTTCCTTGCCTCCCACTTTCCTAATGAAGGACTTATGCCTGAAACGTCAACTCTCCAGCCCCTCGGATGCTGCCTGACCTGCTGTGCTTTTCCAGCCCCACACTTTTCAACTCTGATCTCCAGCATCTGCAGTCCTCACATTCCCTCCGCCTCTAATAGTAAGAGATGGAAGTATTTTCACTCTTTCTGACATGTCATTCAACAGCGTGATAATTTGTGTATTGGGGGCAGGAATTAAGCATTCCCTTGTGTAACATTAGGTGGAGTGCCAAATCAAGATTGGGGAAATAACAATGAGAGTGAGTGAGAGAGTGTCAGTTCCAGGAATACAGTTTATTCTTGGGAATGATTTAGCAGGATCCAAGGTGGGAGTGGCACCCCTTGTGGTGGAGAAGCAAAAGTAAAACAAGGGAACTGGGGAATTAAAATAAAAATACCCAGGGATTTTTCCAGACTATCAAGTAAAAAGATCCCACTGTCATACGTTACAACAGGAAGGAAAACCGATAGAAAAAGCCAAACGAGTTGATGCACGGAAGACTCGGCTAAAGCATTTCTAGTGGCTGGAATGCACAAGGATATGGTTAATTTTTGTTGTACATGTCATACATTCCAAATAGTAGGTACGTCAGGGGCAGTAATAAAACCAACAGCTTTGTTGCCAATTCCTGTATTCGAAGAACCTTTCACGTGGGTTATGATCAATTGTGGAGCTCCCCTTTGTAAAATAATAGTGGAAACCAATATCTGCTGATCATAATGGATGTGTCTACCCGATTTCCATGGATAATTCCAATTATGGGGTGTTAAGGCAAAAAGGGAGGTAGAGAAGTTGGTAGGTACGTTTACTCACTGTGGGCTACGCAGTATGATTCAGTAAGACCAAGGGTCTCATTTTACCAATCATTTGTTAAAGAACGTCATGGATAGCTTCGGCACACAGCAGTTTAAACCAAGTGCATCGCATCCCGAATCCCAGAGGGCCTTGGAAAGTTGGCATTAGACACTGAAGACAATATTAACAGCGTACTGTCAGAATTACCCGAATGATTGGAATAAAGGCGTCTCATTATATTGTTTGTCATTAGAGATGCCCCTAATAAATCTACTGACTTTCCATCCTTTGAGTTAATATTCGTACATGTACTGAGAGGTCCTTGGAAATTAATTAAATATAAATAGGCAGGACCAAAGTCATACTTGGATTATGTATCTGAGATGAGGGAGAAATTAGATGGAGTAGGTCAGTTAGTTAAACAGCACCTGAAGTGGGCACAGGAGAGAGTGAAGCAGGTGGCAGATTAAAAACTTTGCCGATTTCCCGTGGGGATGACGTATTAGTATTGCCACCAGTGGTAGGAAATCCTTTAAAAGTCAGGTTTAGTGGCCCCTTTCAAGTTAAAAAAATGTTGAGTCAGTTAAACTATTTGGTAAAGATACCGGATATGACAAAAAATTAAAAAAAATGTTGAGTCAGTTAAACTATTTGGTAAAGATACCGGATATGATAAAAATGTCATGTGAATGTTATGTGAATGAATAATGCTCCAGAAACATTGAAGACTGAGGAACAGAGTTGTGGCCAAATGAACTAATTGTGCAGTTTATCTGCATGATGTAGTGATCTTTAGCAAGTGATTGAAAGCTCCTATGTTACAGTTGGCAGAGCATGTTGAACGATTAAAAGAAGCAAACTTGCGAATAAACTTAAAGAAAACCGAATTTGCGAAGGCAGAGGTGACGTTCCTGGGACATTACATTTGACATGGAAGGTTGCCCCCATGGAACACAAAGACGAAGAGCTTTGAGGAATTTCCACAACCATCCTCGAAGAAAGAGGGGCTTCGGTTTTTAGAACTGAATGGATTCTATCGGAAGTTTGTTACAAACTTCAGCAGCGTATTGGCACCACTGATGGATTAACTGAAGAAAAATACAGAATTGTGGTGGACAGAACAATGCCAGGAGGCATTTGAGAACTTTAAAGCAGGATTAATCACCGCACCAGTTTTAGCTGAACTAAATATTTTGAAAACGTTTGAAATTATGTTAGATGCTCGGGATATAGGGGTTGGAGATGTATTGATGCAGAAAGATGATGATAGAATTGAATGTCCAATTGGCTACTTGTTGAAAAAAACTCAATAATCACCAGAAAAAAATACAAAATCTCCATTATTGAACAAGAATGATGAAGTTTCGCACGGGACTGACAATATTTTAATGTTTATGTACGACAAACAAATTGTCGGAGATGGTTGTGGATAACGACAAACACTCGCATTTTTTGAATATTTAAAGGTCAGAATATGAGAATATCTAATTGGAATCCTATCTTACCGACATTAAATTTATTAAATGTACATGCTGTTGGTCCTAAAATGTGATAGCAGATGTGTTATCGCTGACTTAAAGGAAAATGTTCAGATAAGATTTGACTTATTGCAGTGTTATATTTTTGTGCAGAATTAATATGAATGGTGTAACTGAGATTCATACTTTTGTAATTCATAATAATTGGATTAAGAATTAGAGGAAAAGAAATGAAGCCATATTTTCATTCTGCTGGTCCATGTTTTTTTTTCTGAAGAGAGATGTTATGAAGCCGAAAGCATGTCCGGTCACTTCAAGACAGAATAGGTTTTGCTGAATAGAAAGTACAGCCACAGATGCCTGCTAAAGATCAGCCTGTTCCACATGTCACCATAAGCTGGGAAATGGATACCTGAGTTTTGGTTGCTGTTTTGACAACAATTCAAATGCAACCAAAGAGTTTAAATAACGCTCAGGATACAAGAAGCCAACGGAATTTGAATATTATTGTTTGGACACCTGGAAAGAAATCAAATTGTGAGAATTATTGTATCATGGGAAGTATATAAATTCAGCATTTTGAACATTAGAGAGAGTGCCACTGCCATCTAACAGCAGAGTAACGGCTGTGGAGCAGGAGTGCTAACTGGCCATCTCAAACATTTTCTATCAATGATACATGTCCATTTAAAAGCTACTTGCAATAAAAAAAATGACCCAGCAGCTGGAAGAGTGAACACAGCAAGGAAGATGGATTCTGTGTGCGTTTGAGATTGTAATGTTCAATATGTGAGTAATTCGACGAGCATATTTATAGAGTTGGAGTCAGATAGTCAGTAGCTAAGAAAAGAGGGGATTGCCTTTGTCAATAGTTTTTGTTTAGTTTTCACTATTAAAGTTAAGAAACTAACTTGTTATTTTTTGTTTAAATAGTGGAATGTAGGAGATCTGTGACGCTCATATTTTAACAGTTTACGAGGTGAGGCGAGCTTTTCTGGGTGCTTGATTTTAATTAATAGAGGGGTTCCACTCCACCTTGTAAATGTCCATGCACACCCACCCCATTTCCCTGCAGTTGGCCCATATCCTTCCAGTCCTTTCCTATCCACATGTTTATCCAAATGCGTTTGAAATGTTGTTAATGTACCCCCCACCAACCACATCTGCTGGCAGCTCATCCTCTTTATAAAGAAGTGCCCCCCTCGGGTTCCCTTTCATTCCTTCCCCTTTAACCTTAAACTGATCCCATCCAATCGTTGATTCTCTACACCTTGGAAAAAGGCTGAGACCATTAACCCTATCCATACCCCTCGTGATCTTATACAGCTCTAGAAGGACTCCCTCAGTCTCCTACACGCTAAAGAAAATGTCCTAGCTTGTACAAACTCTCCCTATAACTCAGACCATTGGGTCCTGGCAACGTCTTTGTAAATTTCTTCTGCACTCATTCTAATGTAATAATATGCTCCCTATAACAACGTGACAAAACTGAACACATTACTCCAAGTGCGGCCTTTCCAAAGTCCTGGGTAACTGCAAAATAAATTCCCAACTTCTATACTTAATACCCAGCCTGATGAAGGCCAATATTCCAAAAGCCTTCTTCAGTGCCCTGTCTACCTTTGACTGCACTCATAGAGAAATGTGTACACCTGAACACCAAGGTCTCTCTGCCCACTACACCCCTTAAGACCGTTCCATTCACAATGAAACTCCTACCTTGATTTGTGTTTCCAAAATGCAAGACCTCGCACAACAATATTAAATTATATTTGTCATTTCTCGGCCCACTTCCCCACCTGATTAAGGTCCTGCTGCAATTTCTTATAAACCTCTTCATGATCATGCTCCCAATTACTTTAGTGTCATCTGCAAACTTACTAATCCTGCCTTGTACATTCTCAACCAAATCATAGATAACAAACAGCAATGGACCCAGCCTCCAGTCTGACAAACATCCTTCCACTAAACCCTCTGCTTCCTATCATCAACCCAACTGTGTATCCCATTGGTCAGTCCCCCCAGCATTCCACATGATGAAAACTTCCTGACCAGCCTGCCATGTGGAAACTTATCAAAGTCTTACTGAAATCCATAGAGGCCACGCCTGCCGCTCTGCCCTCATCAACTTTCTTGGTCTCTTAATTAAAGCATGATCTCCCACTCACAAGTCTATGCGGACTGCTCTGAATCAAACCCTGTGTGCGTAATGGGTGCAGACAATGGTATGCTCTCCTTCAATGTAAGATGATTCGAGTAAATAAGTAAAGCCATTTTCCTGCTGTTGTAAAGCCTTGCTGAGAGAGCATTTGATGCACTCTGTACAGATTTGTTCTCCTTTGTAAGGAATGATCTCCTTACCACAGACACGGATGATGGTAACATGAGATTAGAGTGAAGACACTGAGTGTTTAATCTGTAGAGGTGTGAGAGATGAAGAAATGGTGATGCTGAAACAAGAGGAGTGGCAGTGATCACGTATTTCCAAAAGAGACGTTGATTGGGTGAGAAATACCATACTTTACGCAGGATTAATTGGTTTGATTTATTGCCACGTGTACCTCAGTACAGGGAAACATTTTATATATGAGCACTGGAGGCAGGTCATAGGAAGCATGGCTATACAGATCATAGGGAGAAAATAAACTTGTACAGAGAAAGTCATACAAGTTACACTGAACAGGACATGAACTAGACAAGATCAACATGAATAATATCATCATTATTTGAACTTAGAGAGTCCATGCCTCAGTCTATCGTGACTTTCCTAATAGTTTATATGCCTAGATGAACTCTCCCCACATTATTGTGCAGTCGGCGTGTGAACCCGTACTGAACATCAGGTTGCTCACAAACCACAAAAGCAGCCACAATACCTTCCATCTGAAACAGGTAGCCATTCCCACCAGCTTCCGCTCTACATAGAGAACACCAGGCTTTCTTCTCGGAGATGAAAGATGCCTTCTTGAGATTTCACACAAGACAGATGGCTTCCCTGCTCACCACTAGAAAACCACGTTAAAATCCCACGTGTGTATCATGAGCCAGGAGGGACAACGTGGAGCAGTCTGTCTGTGCAGCCTCTGCCCCACTTTTTCATCACGTCAGATCATCTATTAGGAGACAGCGAGGACTGCCGATGCTGGAGATTGGTGTAGAGAATGGATTGCTGGAAAAACACAGCAGGTCAGGCAGCATCCGAGGAGCGGGAGAATTTATGTTTCGTGCATAAGCCATTCATCAGGAATCAGCATCAATTATCTCATTCTGTCCCTGTGTAAGTGCGTTGAGCGGGAATGGACTTTTCCTGTTCCTTTATAAGTGGCTCAAGGGGCTAAATGGCGTCATCCTATTGCTGTGTCAGTGACTCAACGGACTGACTGGCTTCTTCCTCATCCGATTGGACAGGGCCAAGGGCCTGACTGGGTTACCCCTGGTTCCTGTTTGACAGCTCGATGTACTGCCAAGTGTGATGATGCTGCAGCTTTAAGAGGTTATTTTGTCCTGGTTTCTTTTAAGAGAGAGATTGAGCGATAGTAACCAAGCTGGCTAGTTAAGACCACTGGAGTAAACAGCGAGGGAGGCCTTTGTGTTGTTTTAATGCAGCCTTAATGGGTGTGGCCAGCTCTTACAGATTCGGGTAATGGGTTTTGGTTTCTCAGCAACATCAGAAACTAATGGGGTCAACACAGAGTTGGAAACTTCAGTAGATGTCTCCTGGCTGCTACTCTGTCTGAATTTTCTCTTGATGCTGGTTTTAATTCCTGGAGAAATATTTGTGCCAATCTGTTTCGGAATATTCCTTTTTGCCAGGGTCTGTGTTTATGTGAGTTTCCTATATTGGAACAGTTCATTAGGAATAGTTCCACGATCTATTATTCTGTTAACTTGGCCAAAAGAATTACGTTATTCTAAATTCCCCTTTCTTTGGTTTCATTTTATCTTCCATGTTTAAATAAATGGTGTTTTGCTTCTCACCAAATAGTTTGACCATTCACATTGCATCTGGAACAGACAGTTTACATTTCCTTTAAAATATGAAAATATTAGAGTCTAGGCGATTGCCATCAAACATTTTCGAGGGGCTCTGGTGTGGTCCATCACACTAGACTCCCTCTCTTCCTGAGTAATAGGCTGGAGGCACTGAATGGGCTGTCACTGTTCTTCTCCAATACTGTCAATGGGCTGAATGGCTTCCTCATATTCCTGTGAAACCAGCGTGAGCTGCTGAATGAACTCTTGTTTTACTGTGTCAACATGCAGTGTCAGGCAGTGCATTTACATGAATGTTACAGACACTTTAACAAAACAAACCTGAGTGGTGTCTGGGTCTTGCTGCACATGGACAGAGACCAGTTCAGGAGCTGACGGAGCTCAAAATGTTCTGAACATTGTGGAATCTTCTGTGACCATCCCCACTTCTGATCTTATGATGGGGAGGGTGGGGGCGGGAAGACATTGATGAAGCAGCTGAAGATGTTTGTGAAAAGGAAGCTACCCTGAGGATCTCCCACAGAGCTGACCCAGGACGGAGATGATGAACACCTTCCTTTGTGCCATGTTTGACTCCAAACACTGGAGAGGTTTCTCTGATTTCCATCAAGTCCAGTTTTGTTAAGCTCCTTGATGTCAACAGAAGGCAACCAATGCCTTGATATCAGGGCCAGTCATTTTTACCTGAACCCTTGTGTCAGCCTCTTTTGTTCATATCAAGAGGCCATGGTATAGAAGCAGCAAGTGTTTTCTTCAAACAGCCGGTGTTGAATGTCAGGATTTATTTTCTCAAGAGTGTTCAGGGAGCTAGGTTACTAAAAGTATTTGAAGAGGAGGTCGATGGACATTGACCTGTGAGAGAGTTGAGACAATGAAGAATTGGGTATGAAAGAAGATTTGAGACCAAGAGCAGATCAGTCATGATCTTAGAGAAGGGCAAGGCAGGCTTGTGGAGTGAATGACCTGCCCCTGTTTCTGATGTTCTCCCATTCTGTTATTGGAAAGTTAGTGGGTGTTATTGACATAAAAGTAAGGGTAAGGGAAATTATGATGCGGTGAGGCATGACTTAGGATGTGTGGCTTGGAAACGTAGACTCTATGATGGAAAGCTGAATGGAAAAGTGATCGGGTACTGCAAATATATCATCGATAGTTCCGTGATTAAAACACACACACACACACGCACATACACACACACACCGGTTAACAAAATCTCTGCAATTTTAATTTGAAAGACCTTTGTCCAAATATTAGTGTAACTCATGACAAAAGTAAAAAATCAGATTGTCCAAAATGTTATTCTGCTTCTGAAAATATTCTACTCACACACAAGCTGCTGGCAATGCGATTTCATCCTGAGAGAGTTGGATTTGGCTTAATGCCCTTTACTTTAGACTTTGAGTAGATTCTAATGAATTCTGGTCAGGGATCATCCAAAGGGTGGCACGGTGGTTAGCACTGCTGCCTCACAGCACCAGGGACTTGGGGTCGATTGAAGTCTTGGATGACTGTCTGTGTGGAGTTTGCACATTCTCCCTGTATCTGTGTGAGCTTCTAATGGGTGCTCCATATTCCTACCACAGCTCAAACTGTGTAGGTTAGGTGGATTGGTCATGCGAAATTGTCTGTAGTCAGGGATATCTAGGTTAGGTGCATTAGTCAGGGGTAAATGTAGGGGAAAGGGTTGGGAAGGTTGGTGTGGACTTGTTGGGCCGAAGGGCCTGCAGGAATTCCATAAAAATAAGAATGGTCACAATGACTGTAGAGCTTTATTTTTAGCTTGCACGCATTGCTGTGATGAGGAACAATGAAGGAGAGAGACTGCAATAGGCCATTCCTTCTCTGGCAGATTACATTTTCTCTCTCTCTGAGCTGAACCATACAGTAATGTCATCCTCTCCCAAACTGGACCATGTGAGGTCTCCTTGTAAATTGTCCAAACTATGTTCCATCACATTTCCTGTTCCATGTAGGTGCAACATTGCTGCCGTCATACACAAAGCCATACCCTGAGCAGAACTATGTTTACATAGCCCTGCGCCATTAAAACTAAAATGTTTAATTTATTCAGAATACCTGTGTTAAAATGAATGCAGTTTTTAAAGAAATACAGAAATTGCTGTAAAGGCTCGGCAAGTCTGTCAGCATTCAGATGCCTTTTACATGCTGTCGTTGTACCAGCATCCACCACTTCGTCTGGCGGCTCATTCCATACACACACCACCCTCTGAGTGAAATTGTGCCCTTTAGGCCTCTTCATAACCTTTCCTGTCTCACTTTCCACCAATGCCCTCTAGTTTTGGACACCCCTAATCGGGGGAAAACCCTGACGACTCACCCTATCCATGCCCATTCTGATTTTATAAACCGCTACTGCTGCGAAATGTGACTCCAATCAGCACAAATAGCTGCAATTTCAGTCATCCTGGGCCTAAATTCTGAAATGCAATACTGACACATCTTCCTTCTCCATCAAGTCACAATTCTAAATGCATTTTAATTAGTTTGTTCAGATATATCCTGAGACACTTCTGTGGGATTTACACCTAGACCTTTGTGCCCGGAAGTAGGGGCACTGGCATTACTCAGCAATACCCACGAAGCCGTAACATTATTCTCCTGTGTGTTTGCTCATCAACCTGTTCTGACAAACTGTGACATACCTCTGCAACAGGCAGGACTTGAATCCAGTCCTTCTAGTCCAGAGCTAGGAACACGACCACACAAGTTCAGGAATTGGATTCAAATCCAGAGTTCTGGCTCAGAGGCAGGGACACTACCCACTACACAACCATACCCAGATTTTGGGTCATATTTGAGTGCCCGCTTTCAGCTCGGTGTGGATTTATTATAATCAGGTTACCATGACTGAACTACACAAAACACTTTGTATTGTTAAACAAATGCAAGATATTTGTCTCAACTGAAGGATATTGAGTATGCGTGCTACACTATCGAAATTAACTGTGAACAACTTTAATCGCTATTATCTGTAGTCTGCAATATCAGAGAAAGAAATCCTGCAGACACACTCTGTCCAATGAAGGGTCGCAAATTGATATTTTTTACTGAACACCAGAGATCAATGAAGAGCTTAATTTCTGGACCCACAACACCGATCAATATTACCCACATCTAACGTGCGACTGCCCTCTTCCTAAAACCATGAAATGATATCAGGCCAGTGATGACTGTCCAGCCTCTCCTTCCCGCCTACTGTGCCTGCAATCTGTCCCTCCTCCCCCTTATCACACAAGGCAAATCAAGCTCAGGGTCTTTGTGAAAATCAAGGCCGGAGTGTGCAGGCCTCCTGGAAAGGGATGGGTATTTTAAAATTGAAGGGGGAGAGTGAGGTGGTTGTAATATCACACATTGGGCTGAGGGTTGGCTGATGGAGTTTAATTTGGATTAATGTGAGGTATGGGATTTGGTAAATCAAAGAAGAGTAGGACCTATAAATTAAAAGTAGGATCTTTGGCAGTGTTGTAATACAGAGACCTAGGCCGTCAGGTTTAATTCTTTAAAGTTTGAATCTCATATAGATAGTGTGGTTAAGAAGGTGCTTAACACACTTGGCTTCATAGGTCAGACCTTTGAGTATTGGAATTGGGGCGTTATGTTGAGGTTGTATTGGACATGGGTAAGGCCCCTTCTGGAATACTGTGTCTAGTCTGGTCATCCTGCCCGCTAATTCCATCGGCACACCACCCTCTGGGTGAAGAAGCTGCCCCTTAGGTCACTTTTAAATGCTCCCCTCTCACCTTAAGCCTATGTCCTCCCGTATTGTGCTCCCGCACCCTTAGAAAATACCATCGCGATTCACTTTGATATTATTGAC
>NC_057734.1:36261728-36264931 GCF_004010195.1 Chiloscyllium plagiosum
TGGGAATGGTTAGGGCATTGCGTGAAGCTCATCTGGTAACTTAAACTACACAGAAAGAAATGCTCAATTTGCCTTGTAAACTGTTAAAATATGAGTGACAGATCTGCCAAATTCCACTGTTTAAATAAAAGCATCAATTTATTTTTTCACTCTGAAATTGAACATTTTACATCAACTGTTCACAACTCTGCGACCCCCTTTCTCTTAACTGCTTATTACCCGACTCCAGCTCTATAACAATATACTATTTCTTGGTCTGCCATCCTCTCATACCACAGGTGCTTGTAAGCGCTCAGTTCAGGCCAGCATTCCCTCTCTCTTGAAGGTACATTACACACTTTCAACCTCATCACATTATACCCTGATGAATATTGATAAGTGGAGCCTATCCAGATTTATTTTGCTCTGTGGTTTGTCAATATTTCATTTGCTCTTCTGGTGTGTGTCAGGACTTTTGTTGCTCCATTGACAGCATGTCATTATTCAACTTTGTCCATAGGAATATATCAGTATTTCACTTGCTCACACTCGTGTATGTTGGGAAGGATTTCAGTTGTTTCTTGGGGACTGTGACGCTATAACAATCTCAATGTTTGTAGATGGCACCAAAACTGGAAGAACTCTGAAGTCTATGGATGACAGTGTGGAACTCTAACAGGACAGTCACACATTGGTGTCGTGTTCAGGTTTATGGCAGCTGGAGATTAATGCAGAGCAGTGTGAGGTGATACACTTTGGTAGGAAAGACAATGAAAGACAGTTTAAAACAGGCTGTGCCATTATAAAGGGGGTGTGGGAACAGAGAGTCCTGGGTGTATATGAGCACAGATTGTTGAAGATGTCAGGACAAGTGGGGAGAGCAGTAACTATCACAGATTAGTTTCAGTATCTGAGCTGTTTACAGTGGGAGGTGTAGGAGGGTGTCTCCGTGCTCCCTTCCTGGGAGGTGGTGCTGACGATGTGTTGTGAGCCTACCCTCCTGCCCACCGAGACCGTGGGGATTCCATTTGTACCAGCTCGACACAAAAGGGAGATGGCATCAGGGGCACGGCTTCTGAGTTGTGCCGGGGAGAAACGGAGGTGCCAGTGGGTTTAAAGTGAGAATTTCCCTTCACTGAACATTGCTCCTTACTCGGTCGGTGGGACGTGGATGTTTCAGAATCTCCACACGAGGCGTCCCCGATCTCTCCGACTCCTACCACGTCCTCCCCACATGGCAGGGAGAGGGGGTGAGGGAACGGATATCGGGCACTCCACCACCAGGATAGGCCCTTCCTGTCCTATTCCAGGCTGTTTCTCCTGGAATGGGAGAAAGGGAGGGAGAGAGGGAGGGTGCGATTGGGTGGCCCTGCTGTTAGTTCGGGTGTAGGTGGGGAGTGGGTCAAGGTGAGGTGCCGGAGGGAGTCAGTCCACAGTGTTATTAATGTGTGTGCGGGGTAAAGTGGAGGAAGGGAGAGAGAGAGAGACAGAGACAGAGACGGAAAGGGGAAAGGTGCTGCATGCAGCAGTGACAGTGGTGGAACATGAACCTTGTTTGGGGGTCCGTGCTATAACAGATGTACAGTGAGGGTGAGGGAGCAGACAGAATACGGTGACCCTTATCCTGACAGAGCGGAGAAGGTTAGTGATTCTTGTCCTCTATTGCTGGGCATCCACCAGGACCTCCGTGCCCCTGTCGACAAATTGTGGTGCAATTGCCCCTTATCTGTCATGCTCGGGGTAAACTGTTCAGGCCAGCTCCTTACTGAGAAAGCTCAACCGTGTGCCCATTGGCCTTTTAAAGATGGCACCAGTGTCAGGGATCACGGAATATCCAGGGTCACACAGGAGATGGTGAGTACCTCCAGTCATGATGGGTGGGAGAATCGGGCTGGTATTGAATGACAGGGAAACCATGGGGTGGGGTTGGTAGTTAATGAGGTGAGTTCGATACGACAGCACGAGGAACATAGCTCAGCTTCATGTGGACGATCCCTCTGTCACACTCAAGGAAAGTCAAACAAAGACAAATGATTGTTAGAATCTGCCCAATGAGTCATAGATTCGGTTGAAACTAATTCCAGTTACAAAGATGCAGAACAAATGCTCATCGATATTTAAACTGATTTATCCCCCATCTCTCTCTGGCAGACTAATGCACTGGGGTGGTGTATCCAGTCCTGTGGTGTGTCCACACCCACAGCAACCCCGTGTCAGGGCACAATGGAGATGTGGAGCTGTAAATGGGTGGGAGCTGCACAACCTGTCACTCACAGCATGGGCTGCAAATTTCCCCTCACTGGGCAGGGATCTAACACAGTGTTACTGAGGAATGCAGAGGGGTGAGTACACAGTCCTACATGCTGGGAGGGTACCTGCTCCTGGTTAACAGATCAATGCATTGGGGTGGGATACACAGTCCTACATGCTGGGAGGGTAACTGCTCCTGGGTTACAGATCAATGCACTGGGTGGGTGTACACAGTCCTACATGTTGGGAGGGTAACTGCTCCTGGGTTACAGATCGATGCCCAGGTTTGGTGTACACAGCCCTACATGCTGGGAGGGTAACTGCTCCTGGGTTACTGATCAATGCACTGGGGTGGTGTGCACCGCCCTACAAGCTGGGAGGGTAAATGCTCCTGGGTTACGGGTCAATGCATTGGGGTGGTGTATACAGTCCTACATGCTGGGAAGGTAACTGCTCAAGGTTTGCAAATTAATTCCCGGGTTATCACTGCACAGGTCACTGTGCTGGTCAGTCATTCTGGTTGAGATTTATAGATAATGCAATGATGTGGTCTGTGCAGCTCCCCATGCTGGATGGATATTTGTTTCAGGTTCACACATTAGTGTCCTGCTGTGGTCTTCACAACTCCCCGTGACGGATAGATATCTAGTCCGGGTTTATAGATCAATGCACTGCTGTGCTCTGCACTTCTCCTGGTGCTGGACAGATATGTGGTCTGAGTTTATAGATCAATGTACTGCTGTGGTCTGTGCAGTGTTCCACTCTGGACAGATCGCTGGCTTGTATTGACCAATGTAATGGATGAATCTGGACAGATTGCTGGGTTGTACTGAGCAGTACACTGGCCTGGTCTGCACAGTGTTCCACGGTGAACAGATATCTCCCTCTGGATTTATGGTGTCTGGGCTGGTTCTGTGAGGTGGACTGAGAATGTGGTATATCTAACCCTTTCAGCTGATCTGGCAATGCCTTTA
>NC_057734.1:36268986-36293221 GCF_004010195.1 Chiloscyllium plagiosum
GGTTTACTCTCATCTACCTGTTTGGTCTCCTTCTCAAAGAACTCAATAAGGTTTGTGAGGCACGACCTATCCTTCACAAAACCATGCTGACTATCCCTAACAAATTATTATTTTCTAGATGATTATAAATCCTATCTCTTATAACCTTTTCCAACACTTTACCAACAACTGAAGTAAGGCTCACTGGTCTATAATTACCAGCGTTGTCTCTATTCCCCTTCTTGAACAGGGGAACCACATTTGCTATCCTCCAGTCTTCTGGCACTGTTCCTGTAGACAATGATGATTTAAAGATCAACATCAAAGGCTCGGCAATCTCCTCCCTGGCTTCCCAGAGGATCCCAGGATAAATCCCATCCGGCCCAGGGGACTTAACTACTTTCACACTCTGCATGATTTCTACTACCTCTTCCTTGTGAACCTCAATCCCCCCTAGTCTAGTAGCCTGTATCTCAGTATTCTCCTCGAAAACATTGTCGTTTTCTAGAGAGAGTACTGTTGAAAAATATTCATTTAGTGCTTCCCCTATCTCCTCTGACTCCACACACAACTTCCCACTACTATCCTTGATTGGCCCTAATCTTACTCTCGTCATTCTTTTATTCCTTAAATACCTATAGAAGGCCTTAGGGTTTACCCTGATCCTATCTGCCAACAACTTCTCATGTCTCCTCCTGGCTCTTCTGAGCTCTCTCTTTAGGTCTTTCCTGGCTACCTTGTAATCCTCAAGCACTCTAACTGAGCCTTTGCATCTCATCCTAACATAAGCCTTCCTCTTCCTCTTGACCAGAGATTCCACTTCCTTCGTAAACCACGGCTCCTGAGCTCTACAGCTTCCTCCCTGCGAGACAGGTACATACTTATCTAGGACACTCAGGAGCTTTTCCTTGAGTAAGCTCCACATTTCTAATGTGCCCACCCCCTGCAGTTTCCTTCCCCATCCTGTGCTTCCTGGCATCAAGTATTGCCTGCTTGATGCCAGAATTCGGAACTTATAGTGGGAGCAGAAGGATCCAGTCATCATGGTCAATATAGACACCAAAGACAACACAAGGAAAGAGGTTCTGTGTTGTCAGTATGAGGAGTTGGGTACGAAATTAAAAGGAAAACCTCAAGGATAATAATCCCTATATCATTACCTGAGTCACATGCAAATTGGCATAGACATGTAAGATTGGAAAACAAGAATGTGTGGGTCACAAACTGATGCAGTGACACTGACACCAAAATAGGGAAAGTTGGAGCTATACTGGTTAGGACAGTCCAGCCTTAACAATGTTAGGACCAGTGTTCTGGTGAAATGTATCACTAGAGAAGTAAAGAGAGTAAATACTGGGGACAAGGGATCAAATTTTAGAAGATGCGGTAAAACAGTGAGTAGAGACAAGGCAAGAGGGAAAGGTATTAATATGGGAAATTATAAACAAACCATGAAAGGCAGGTCTAAACAGTACGAACATAAGAGTAAATCAGTATTTAATGCTAAAGTTACAAAACTCTGTGCCTGAATGGACATAACATTTGAAACAAGCCATGTGAATTGATCCTGCAAATAGAAATAAATAAGTACAATCTGATAGGCATTACAGTGAAATAGCTACAGACTGACAAAGATTGGGTTTTGAATATTGAAAGGTACATGATATTCATGAAGAATATAAACTTAAGAAAGATGGAAGGTCAGTTCTGTCAATTAATAATGGTTTTAGCACAATAGAAAATGATAATCTAACATCAGAAAACCAGGATGTACAGCAGTTTGGGTAGAGATAAGACTCATGTTAAGAAGTCAAAGTGAAAGCGGTGTATAGAGTCCCGAAAAGTAACCACATAGCTGGACGAAATACAAAGAAAGGAATAGTGGAGTTTGTCAAAAAATGTGCAGTAATAATTATGGAGAATTTAACCTACATATAGGCTGGAAATATTCTGGAAACAACCAGAGAGCAGCTTATACTAGATCTAATATTGTACAATGAGATAGGATTTGTTAATTACCTCACAGTCAAGATATTCCACGTCTTGGCTATCATAATGTGATTGAATTTTGCATTCCGTTTGAGGGAGTGAATTGGATCCAAATCTAATATTTTAATCTTAAATGAGGGTGGTTATAAGGAGATGAAAGCAGATTTAACTGAACTGAATCTGCAAATTAGATGAACAGATAGGTCAATAAAGATAAAATGGCAGCTAGTTAATGGTTTTTAAGGGGCATTTCAAAATACACAGAATAGGTACATTCCAACGAGAAAGAGACTTTCCAAGAGACAGACACATCATCCATGGTTAATGAAATATGTTAAAGATGGTATAAAACTTAAAGAAAAAAGTATTAAATAGTGTCAGATCAAAAGATTGGACAGAATATTAAAAAAGGCAGGCTGAACTGATTAAAACATCAATAAGGTAGGAGAAATATAATTATAAGTAAAATCCAGTCAGAAATGCAGAAACAGCTAGAAGGCGTTTCTGTCTATATTTTAAAAAGAAAAGAGATAACAAAATGACCATTATAGAATCATAGACTCTTTGCAGTGTAGAAGCAGGCCATTTGGCCCATTGAGTCCACATTAACCCTCTGAAGAGCATCCCAACCAGATCCTCCCCTACCCTATTCCTGTAACCCTACATTTCCACCTAGCTTGCACATCCCTGGACTCTGTGGGAAATTTAGCATAACTAATCCACTTAAGCTGAACATTTTTGGACTGTGGGAGGCAATATGGGGTAAATGTCCAAACTCCACAGATACAGTTACCCAAGGGTAGAATCAACCCCAGGTCCCTGGTGCTGTTAGGCAACAGTGCTAACCCCTGAGCCACTGTACCATGTCATTCCTATTGCAAGTAAGTCGAGGGAATTAATAATGGAATACACGAAGTTGGCAAATAAACTAAACAGATTTTTTTTGTTCTTAATTATAGAGGATACAAATAACGTTCCAGGAATATCTGCAAGTCCGGAAGTGAGGGAGAAACTTAAGAAACTTTTATACTCGCCAGGGAAATAGTACTGACCAAATTGTTAGAGTTACTAAATGACATGTCCCTGGTTCCTGATGGATGTTCTCCTAGGGTCTTAAGAGAAGTGACTAATGAGCTAGCCGATATGTTGGCTTTATTTTACAAAACTCCCAAAATGTGGCAGAGATTGTATTAGATTAGAAAATAGCAAATGTAACTTTTTTACACAGAAAGGGATGGAGATAGAAAGCAGGAAACCATTGGCCAGTTAGTTTAACATCTGCATAGGGAAGTTTTTAGAGCTATTGTTAAAGACATTATAGCAAGACACTTAGAAAAAATTAAGGTAATCAGGCAGAGTCAATATGATTTAGAGAAGAGGAAATCAAGTTTAACCGAGTTATTGGCGTTCTTTGAAAAAGTAACGTATTGTGGAAAAAGGTGAGTAGTGGATGTACTGTACTTGGCTTTCCAGAATGTATTGATAAAGCGTCACAGCAGAAGTTGTTGCAGAAAATAACTCATAGTGTAGGAGTAACATTTTGGCATTAATAGATAATTAGCTAGTTAACAGGATGCAAAAAATAGGCATAAACAAGTCATTTTCTGGTAGCAAGTGGTATTTCATAGGGATCGGTGCTGGTGCCTCATCTTTGTACACTTTCCATACAATATTTTGATGAAGCAAGAAAACTCATGGGGCATGACCTACTCCTGTTCCTAATTCATAGCACTATAACTCAGATCCCCTATTTGCACATCTTAGAACATCATCAAAGAGTCTACATGTCTTGTTAGGATCGGGGTCTGGAATGGGGATACAGGTTATGTTGTATGTTTTCGGAGACAGATTGGGATAGTTTTTTGTCACCAAAGTGAGTCTCAACGAGAAAAGGCCCCTATCTCAAAGATGGTATAGGTTATAGTTTGTTAATAATCAGGTAACATTGCTAAGTAAGATGAGAATTGCTTGGAAGCTTGTTGAAAAAGCTAGAATCCAGGCCTTCACAGCACAGATCCTTCACATATATTCTGTCTTATTCTGATCCAAGCCAGTATAATATGATCAGATTGGCTGCACTTGAGTGTAGTCTCCAACATTAATCCTATTAGAACAACTACACAACATGTTTTCTATTCATTTTAATTGACAAATATTTTTGAATAATAATTCTTGAATTGTGTTGTCTATTGATACAGACCATTGATTAATGTCTAGCTCAGGAACAACCTTTCCTGTTATCGGGTTATATGTCATGGTCAGTATGCTTTTACTAGACATGCTTATGATATCATCACTGCAACTTCAGGTATGATGGTAGATTGGAGAATTTGGAAATGTTTTATTCAGGGAGAAAAGGCTAAGAGGAGATCGGATTGAAGTTTTCAGAATCATGAGGGAGCTGGAAAATGTAGATATAGAAAAACTGTTCCCTCTCATGAATGGATTGAAAACAAGAGGGCACAAATATAAGGTAATTTGTAAAAGAAGGAAATGTGATATGAGAAACATCTTCCTTCACACAGCAAGTAGTTAGGGTCTGGAACATAATGCCTGCAAGTATGGTGGATACAGGTTTAACTGAGGTATTTAATGAGGGATTAGATGATTATTTAAATAGAAGAAATATTCAGGGTTATGGGAAAAAGGCAGGAGAATGACACTTAACAGAGTGCTCATTTGGATAGCTGTGCAGACATGATGAGCTCAACAACCTCCTTCTAGATGATAACAGTTCTGTTTCTGTGATCATACCATACAACTTAAGGTTAAAGTAATCTCATTCTCCATCTTACATCTGATCACTAGAAGAATGACATGTTCTGGAAGTGTGCTACTCTGTTGCAATATATTAGGTTAATGTTAACCCAGACACTTGTGAGTCTGAAGAATAATGCTTGTACATATTAGTTAGGTATCTTATCAATACTCAATGTCCATGTCAATTACCTCATGCTACATTAGGTAAAATACCATGTTGGAGGCAAAGTCATGCCCCCTTTTATGCCCAAATTCACCACTACATTGAACTTCTATGGTTTAAATTGTTCTCAATGATGGTTACCCACTCCCAGCATAATAGTCAGGCAGGGGTGAGCCTGCCTGACTGGACCAGGAAGCCAAATTTTACAGTTCTCAAGCTGTTTACTCGCTTTTAGTTTCTTTTGCCATATTGGAGAATAGTTCACCTGTGATCAGATGGCCAACAGCTCAACAGTCCCAGAAGTGCAACTTTACTGGGGCCAGTCAGACATGCCCTGGCAATGAGGTAAGTGGGATGGTATAAGACTCGAACTGTTACAAGGATTCAAACTTGGGATAGAATATATAATGTTACTGGCAAAGATGGGCTGTCATTATATGCCACATTTTTGTGCCATTCTAACACATCCTGAATAGCTCATCTGCAATCACTCTGTGACATCTGACATCTAACTATGCCAAGTGTGAATTTTAGAAGTTTCGCGCAGGGCTTCTGTTCATGGCTCTGGCAAATGATCTTCTGTGATTCTACATTGCCTGCCTCAATTATGTATGCACCACACCTGCACAGTGCCACGCTTACACTATCATGCACTCTCCAGTGTGAGAACCTTTTGACACTACTGGGACCTCCTGGGATTTCTGACACTGGCACCTATTTAAAGCTATGTACCAGGTCAATCCTTCCAGCACAAGTAGTCCTTCATATTACACATAATGTGAGGAAAATAATAAAGGAACAGTCTCTGAGGGCACATAGGTGATACAGATAACATTTAATTGGAAATAGAATTTTTTTCTGTTTTACATTATCACGTGTTTGATTGACTGTCATAGTAATTGCAGCTGTAAGGATAAAGCCAGAGATGTGCAGGTTAGGTGGATTGGCCATGCTAAATTGCCCGTAGTGTCCAGGGATGTGCAGGCTAGGTGCATTATGAGTATATGTTGGGGTCTGGAATTGGGTGGGATGCTCTTTGGAGGGTCAGTGCAGACTTGATGGGCCAAATGACCTCTTTGCCAGCTGCAGGGATTCTGTGATTCTAACACAGGCTATTGATCCTTAGTGCTATACCAAATTAGAACTGTGTTAATGGGAGTTCTGCTCTTTTCCCAACACTCAGCATAGCATAATATTTTGTCATTGTTCAACATTGGAAGATCACATGTTAGAAATCTTTTAAACAGTTGAAGTTGCTTCACATCATATTGTTCTATAGAAGTTAAGGAAAAAAACAATACAAACCAAACAAAATTGCATTTGCTTTTGGGAATGAACAGGGGCTTGGCTTTTAAACAGCAACAAATTTACGGTCAATAAATAATCACTTCACCTTACTCCGATTTATTGGAAGTAGATGAGAATTCAGTTCTGTTACATTGCTGTATCATGGTAAATGTGATGTTCCTCCTGCTCAATGTCCTCATCTTCCTCCTCAGAAGATTGCTGCCGCTCTCCCAGACTTTCAGTGTCTATCACTTCCTGTCTTTGCCTGTTCCTGTTGTGCAGTGCATGGTGAGGAAGGATTATGTGGCCCACTCTGGATTGGAAGAAAGCAAGCAAGCCAACACCTCAATAGTTGTTCTAAGCATCAGCACTCACCGTCAAATGAGACCTGTCGTCTGCTTCATGATGATCCCAGTGAAGATCGGGCAGCACTGTATCTATGTTCACCCTTATTTAGGAGTTATGTAACAAAGTCACCTACCATTGTTGCAGTTCTGTGATGAAGACATTCTGGGTCTCGTCTACCTCTACCGCATACTAAGGTGACCTTCAACTGTAACTTGCTCAAGTAGAAACTATTTGACATTTGCTAGAAGTTGGTAACTGCATCAGTTCCTCCTCCATTTCTATGCACTGTGGTGACAGCAATGGTGTGGCTGGATCCATTGGTCACAGGCCCAATGAACCTGCATGAGGACCAGAAGCAAAGCAGGTTCTTAGTAAAGTGAGCAGTCAGCATTCACATCACAAGTGACAGTTTAGGATTGCCATTTCTGTCAGAAGCTGTTATCTGGAATTATTAATTTCACATGTCATCTCAAAGGGTGATGACAACCCTCATGGACAGAGTCCATGTGAACTGTTTCAAAATGCCCTTTTGACTGTTACAAGATCTCCAAAGAGGTATAGGATTCCACATGATGGATAAGCATCACTGAGGTACATAATCAGATTGTTTCAAGGACCCCTGATAACAATGATAACCAGAAGAAATTTCAAAATTTCCTTTATGACATGCATTCTGCTAGGAACCATGATATCTTGATGACCATAAGTATTGGAAAGTTGTTTAGCCTCTTATAATTGCAGGCATTTGGTCTTTCTAATGCTTATGACCCATCTTGAGAATACTGCACATACAGGACACAAGACATTTCTTACAGAATTCTATTTAATTGTTTGTTTGAAGTGAATTGACCATTAGTATTTTTTATTCACTTTATATTTTTCTGAACCCTGCAATAAGAGAGAATATGACCATCACCCCTTGACATTCTTAAAAATCATACAGGACCAGGTTATAGTCCAGCCGGTTTATTTGGAGACACTAGCTTTTGAAGTGCTGCTTCTTCATCAGGTGATTGTGATGCAGGATCAGAAGACACAGAATGTATAGCAAAAGATTAGTGTCATGCACCTGAAATGATATATTTAACAAACCTAGATTAAGTCTTTCATATTTTAGAATGGGTTTGCTGGCTTCAGTTCTTTAAAATGTAAATCCCAGAAGTTCTTTTAAGTCGCATTCTCAAGATAATTTCAGATTTTATAACAGAAGGTGCTCAGACAATGCATTAAAGGTGTAAGGTTAAAGTTTGTCTTATCCCCATCTTGAGTCAGACTGGTTCTATTTCTAAAGTGAAATTTACAAGCTATTACATGGATTGACTGCCTGTAGGTTATACAGTTTTTGAGCAAAATAGAATGTACATGCAAATATAATTCTGCAATTATAAATTCATCCCATAAATTTATATGCATATGTACGTGTAAGAGAGACAGAGTGAGTGTGTGTGTGTGTGTGAGAGAGAGACAGAGAGAGAAAGAGTGTGTATGCTTGCATGGGTACAAGCTTGGTAAAGTATGTGTGTGAATGTGATGCAGTATAAGCCTGTGAGAGTGTGCGTGCATGGGTGTGAGTGTGGGGGGTGTATTTGTGTACATATGAGAGAAAGCTTGTGTATGAGAGACAGTCTATGTGCATGCATGACTATGTAATTGTGTGTGTGTGGTGTGTGTAAGAGAGTGTATAGTGCAATGGGGTCATCCATTGTGTGATATGAACCCTAGGCCCTGGTTGAGGGCATCCTTATGGGTACCAAATTTGGCTATCAGCCTCTGCTTGGCCGCTTTGTGTTGTTGCCTGTCCTGAAGTCCACCTTGGAGGATGGTCACCCTCCATTCTTGGACATCTCTGGGAATAGTTTGGCCACCAATATCCACTACAAACCCACTAAACCCCACAGTGACCTTGACTATATATCCTCACACCATGCTTCCTATAAAGACTGTATTCCATTCTCCCAATTTGTCCTTCTCTGTTGCATCTATTCTGATGATGCCAACTTAAATTAGGGTCCCTTTGAAATGTTCATCTTCTTCCTCAACTGAGGATTCCCTAGCACCATAATTTATAGAGCTCTCAGCCGAGTCCGACCCATCTCCCGCATTTTGACATGCACCCCTATCTCTTCTCTCTATCTCTTCTCTCCCACAACAGTAATAATCCTCACGTCTCGTCCCAAACTATCCACGTCCAGAGGATCATTAGCCTGGCAGGGATCATTCCCTATAGGGTTCCCTGGTCCACTTCTCCTCCACTCCCAACACCTCCCCACAGCTTCTCAGTTTCTATGTCTGCAACTACAGAAGGTGTAACATCTGCCCATTTACCTCCTCCCTCCTCAGTATCCAAGGCCCCACATGTACCTTCCAGCGCTTTACCTGCACTTCATTCAATCCAGTCTACTGCATTTGCAGCACACAAAGTGGTCTCCTCTACATTGGGAAAAGAGGTGCAGACTGGATGACTGCTTTGCAGGATGCTTGTGATCTGTCTGCAAAAAAGACCCTGAGCTTCCAGTTGCTTGCCACTTCAATACATCAGTTTGTTCCCTGGCCAACACCTCTGTCTCAGGCTTGCAGCAGTGCTCCAGTGAAGTTCAGTGCAAGCTGGAAGAACAGCACTTCATTTTCCACTTGGGAACCCTGCAGCCTTCTGGACTCAATGTTGAGTTCAACAACTTTAGGTTAGATTACTTAGTGTGGAAACAGGCCCTTCGGCCCAACAAGACCACACCGACCCTCCGATGAGCAACCCACCCAGACCCATTCCCCTACATTTACCCCTTCACCTAACACTATGGGCAATTTAGCATGGCCAATTCACCTAACCTGCAGGACTTGAGCACTGTTTCCCTTGCTTTCCCCCTACCTCCACGCACCAGATCTTGTCATCACATGGCCTGCTATCACACAGTACCCATTGTCAGCCAATTATAGTCCCTGTTAGCAGCTATTCATTCCACCAGACTGATGTTTAATCATTCCTTGGTCTGTTCAGCTGTTTTTCTCTCTTTTTGGGCTCTATCTCCACCTATTGTTTACTCTACCTCCACCGCCCATCCCATCTTCTGAAGAAAGACCATCGTTTTTGTAGCTACCATCAGTTCTAAAGAAAGGTCACTGGACCCAAAATGTTGCTGATAGACCTGCTGAAATGTTTCAGCCTTTTCTGTTTTTGTTTCAGATTTCCAGTATTTGCAGTTCTTTTGGATTTTTGATATAATGGTTTAATGATGTACCAGGTTACATACACAGAACAGTGTCACTTTGAGGACTGGAATGAAGCATTGCCATTATTATTTGTCGATTGAAGAGGATTCCAAGAATATGATGGTCAATGTTTTGATTGTTTAATTGGTAGTGATTGGAGGGATATGAATAGGGAAGAAATTGCTGAGATGGCCAGGGCTACACTGAGTATGAGTATGATAATAAGCTTCTTGAAGAATGCACAGGATACTCAAAAATATGTTGGGCATATAATGCCAAGAACTAAGGCTTGGGTAAGATATTTACTCATTCAAAACCCATCCACTCACATTGGGTTAAATTAATGTACCTTGCATACTTAGAGTTTAGTATGCAAATCTGGCAGCTATGCAGGATTGCCTGCCAGTGCTTCCTCGGGAATGTGTTGTGAAAAGAGGTTCCACTTTTAAATCCTTTGTTCTCATTATGTTTGCTTAGCTAACATGAGATGAGAAGGAATTTTGTGTGCACAGTGGAATAGTCATGACTGCTTGAGCCCATAGTTTTCAACATGTTCTTGAACAATGAATGACCCATCAATGAAATTCAAATTGAATTCAGATAGTTTGCATTTATCAATCTCAGAGGCATGATTCCTGCAACTGCCCTTGCCAGAATGTCAAATTCCAAGATTTTTACTCACCCTCCAGAAACTTATTCTGCCCACTTTGCATGTGGTGTCAGCTATTTTGAGTATCTGCCACACATCTGATTTTCAGTTCGACGTGGCTCCACATGTGTCACATAAATACCCCCCCCCACATCCTCCTGTTCTCTTTATGTTGCTGTCCCTATGGACTCGAACATTCAGGCTCCCTATTCCAATTGTACCCCTTACATAACTATTAATGTAGGTCAAAAAATGTGATGCTGGAAAATCACAGCCAGTCAGGCAGCATCATAGGAGCAGCAGAGTCGACATTTCGAGCATAAGCATTTCATCAGGAATGTGGGGGGGCCAAGGGGACTAACAGATAAATGGGAGGAGGGGGGGAGGGTAGCTAGGAATGCAACAGGTGGATGAAGGTGGGGGGTGATGATAGGTCAGGGTGGAGTGGATAGATGATAAGGAAGATGGACATGTAGGACAGTTCTATTAATGTCCCTACTCTACCCTCAGACTAATGACTTTGGAAGTTTCCATGCCCTTTTTGGCCATACATGCTCCCCACGTAGAGGCCAAAGTTACTGTCACCTGTTTGAACCATCCCCACCTTTTTTGGGCTCACTGACCTTCCTCTTCTCTAAGACATCGTATCCAACTATGTCCCATTGCCCTTACCACTGCTTCAATCCCTTATTGACCTAGTATCATGAAGCCAATCCCCAGATTTGAGTTGCTACTTTGCCTATTGGCTGGCTCCAATCATTATTGGCCAAACCTCCAGGACTCACTACAGCCTATCCTCCCAGAATGACTTGGCAGGACAACTCCGACTGACTGCAACTCACCTTGCAGTCTAATATCACGACAGTGCCTGACTAAGTTACCTGTAATTCCTTAAGCTGGTTGTACTTGACCTGCAGGACTGACCATGGCCCAAACCCTGGAATGCAAGGCCATCGATCCCCAGACTCTGGGAAGACTAAGTCACAGACTGACCATGGTCAAACCCCCAGTGCTGGATGTACAAACTTCTTGACTGACTGGCACATGTAGAGAGTTTGCCACATAAATTACTGACACACTTTTTAGGCGTGACATTGATGTAGCAGTGTGCCATATTGCAACACATGCAGCTGCTATTTTACAGTAGAAAGATTGATTCTACAGTGCTACCCACTGTTACAAACTCCAGCTTCTCTCTCTCTGCGCCCAGAAGCAGTGCAAGCTACAGAGGCTGGCAGTCTGTAACCAAGCACTAAGGACTGTATGTGCTACCAAAGCAATGTGAAGTAGACAAAGACAGGCAGCCTTCAAGTAAATAGTAAAGTGAGTGGGTGCTAAGAAAACAGGCTAAGAGTCATAAGCTGCATCTGTACGTGTGGCGGAAAAGCATCTTGTGTAATGGCAGGAGAAGCATATGTTCCCCTGCAACCTGATAGAAGCATGCTGTCTCTCAAGTCTGTAGTGAAGCATTAAAATGGTGTCTGTAATGGACCAAGAGCAAGTGCCATGATATGGTGAGGCTGACGGTTTGCTGATGCTGAGTTGCATAGATGAAGAGTCGAGAAGGATAATGTACATGGAGCTTTAGAAGACAAACATTTAGTGAGCAGCAAGCCGCCAGGTATCACTCTGATTCACATGTCGGGAATTTGCATAACCCACTTCTCATTGGAGGACAGGAGAATTGGCAGTGAAGTGTAAGTAGGGCAAATAAAGTTTTAATAAGATGCAAATACATGGAAGTAAGATAGTGACAGCTCAGTAAAGAAATTCAAAAGGCTTGAGGGCAAAATTGTGACTAATTTGCTCGAAACTGAGAATTTGACTTCGTCATTCTATTTATTTCTGCCTTTTTTGCCATAATTGTAACCACACTAGGGTGGGGAATATTCTGCCAAATTGTTATTGTTACTGTAGGTGAAAAATTCAGAAATTTCAAAACAGTTCATATATATATATATATAACATGCAAGCGGAGGTTGAATAGGTATCCTGTTTGTCATATTTCAGCACAGATCACTGCCGTTCCTTCAATGCAGAGGAATATAATTAGCCTCTTAGCAGTTTCAACGTTGTCATGCAGCATGAGCCAATGTGCATAAATGAAAAACAAGCATTAAATTTGACAGCCTTGATCATTATTTTCTCTTGACTTTTGTTAAGAGTCATTTGATGGTGAGTCATATTCCTCGATGAGAAGCTGCAGGACCAGTGGAGCAACTCATTATCACTAGTTAATAAAAAACTTGAGTGAGCTTCTAACCTATGAGGTAGCAAACCTTTTCATTTTAATTATCTTTGTGGAATATCTGATGCAGGGCAAAGAACCCAGTTGGTGAGGCTGGCAGCAGTCAAGTGCATATTCACTAAATTGTTTGACAAATCATGTTTCACTATGTTCTAAATAAAATGTAATTTCAAAAGGAAATTCCATATTAAAAGAGAAAGCAGATAATAGCCCTTATATGTACATGAACAGTAAAATAGGTTTGACTTTGTTGCTCACATTAACCAATTACCTTTAAAAGTTTTTTTTTACAATATAATTTTTAAGTGCTATTTTCAGTAGAGTGCAAAGTTCATTTACTGGTACTTTACCAATTCATTGCGTCTTCTCCTGATCCGTCCCCATAACATTGATGTAAGATCAATGCAAATGCATATATAATTAAACATGTAGAGATCTTCTGCCAAAGTTACACTGACCAATTAAGATATTCAAAGGGTAGATTGGTAGTGTAGCAAATTATCATCTTCAATAATTAAGCTGTTGGCTTAAAAAGTTATAACACATAAAAAACAATTTAAAATTAAGCGAAAAATTGGTGCAAAATGCTTTATCTACAGTGGCACTTTTGCTTTGCTGTTCTGATGTTCAAACCTGTATGGTAGCTGGAAAATATACTCAAGTGACATCGGTTAATGTGTTTTATAGTCCAATGAGTAGACCTCCATTTTGTGGTACCTTAAGATTGTGTAATTGATCACCTACCTCTTCCCATAGCAAAGAAAGTGGCTGCCACAAACTTCATTTGAAATCTGACCAGAAGCCAAAGTAAGGTTAGGCAAGGCTGGCAGCAACCTGTATTTTACTTTGTGGAGCCAGAAGAAACATTACAAATATAAAGGTACTTCAAACTAAAATAGTTCACCGTACAAAGGAGAACTGCATGAAAGTTTGGCTGGTAGTCTTTATTATCCTATAGATAACATGACAATCTGGTTTCAGATAACAAAATCAGAGTGATCAACAAGAATGGTGATCAAAATAGGCACCATTGCTTGTGCAAATGGCCCAGTGATATCAGTTGCTGGCAACAGACATCCCTGAGTCGGAATGAATCTCTGCATGGGTGGTTGATGTCACATTCTATGCATCACAATGTCACATCAGCTGCATGTGCAAGGGCTGTGTGAAGGAACTATTTTGGGGGGCAGGGTCAGAGGTCACTAAGCAATATTGGCCATTCATCCAGGAAACTCCTAATGGTGACAGAGAGAGAGATAGTGTCACACTGGGCTGAATTTGGCCTTGGGTGAGTGGGAAGGGAGGTGGTGGGGTGCTGACAGCACCAACGACATTACACCCCCGTTCATTAAATTTCTGAGGGTTAGCTTAATAAACGATCTGCCCTGTAGGAAAGTAGCTGCATCTTTTATTTGGCAGAGGTAGAGGGCTGCCCTAGATATAGTTTCTGTACCTGTGCACTCCTTGCACCACCTAGAGGTGGTGTTTCTACAAAACACTGTCGAAACAAAATACCACAAATAACAATGAGGTAAGCGATTAGTTAATCTGCTTTTCAAGGGTTTTGAGTGAGGGATCAATGTCCAATACAACACCAAAACCTTTCATTCTCACCAAGCGGGAATATTGGTTGTTATTTGTTCGTAATAGCATAAACCAAGTTGAAAAAACTCTCTATGGTCAATATGTTTGAACAATATTGTAAAAATAGTGAGAGGATCTCTTGTGGTCATTATATATTATCAATATCATAAATATAGGGGGAAGATAAGTACACAGTTTGTGTCTGTTCGTACCTACGTCTGGTCTCTATTGGTATAAAGCAAAGGGGAAAGATTTTCTGTGTGGTTTTTCTGGTAAAACATAAACATATTCAACTTTTTGCTTTGATATTGAGATAGCAAGTGACAAGACTTTCTTGTTTAATTTCCATTGCCATCGTTACTCATTGATTAAGAATATCTTTCTCCATTGTTTTTTAACCTATCTTCCAGTAGTGATTGTAACAAGGTCAACCAGGTGGGCGTCATTGAATGTGAGTTCCCTGATTGGGGCTGTTAACATACTTCAATCTGGAAACCCTGGCTGACAGACACAAACAGGAGTGTCAGAGGTCCTGTTCACTCTGAGAGCCGGCTCTGAGGAAGCCAGTGTCAAGTGCTATGTACGTGTAAATAAAAGGTGATTTTGTGATGGGATACTGGAATCTGAGGAGTTATTTCAATGGTGATTAGAGAAAAAAAAACACTCCTGAAGAAATTTGCTCACAACAGTCTTCTTTGAATTGGGGTAAGCATTTCTGGCATCATGTGGTTATTTGGGATGCTTGATTCAGTCAATCCTGCTGTCAAAGATTGGGTCTAGTAAGTGGAAAAAGTGTGTTATTTTTTCCAGGTAAACGACATTGGGGCAGATGTAATGCGTAATTCTCCTGACAGCTTGTGGACCCACAGCCTTTTCGTTATTAAGAGCCTAACGTTTCCTGAGCCACCAGATACTAACACCTTTCAAGAATTGATGGATTTAGTTAAGGAATATTTTGACCCCTAGCCTCTTCTAATTCTGAGGCATTATCAGTTTTATTCGGCAATTTGAGAACCAAGGGAAACTGAATGGAATTTTGATGAGTTTAAGTGATTGGCAGAAGTATGTGATTTTGGTTTACCTTTAATGAGATGCTGAGAGACTTTTAGTATGTGGGATTAATGACGCAGCCATGAAAAAGCACCTACCAGCAGAAGCCCAACTGGACTTCAAACAAGCATTACAACTGGCTTTGTCTTAGAAGTTGTGGCACATGAGTGACAGGGTATGCAGATGGAAGTGAAGAGTTTTCCACAGGACAGGCTGACTGAGTTTGGGGGGCACCACTTGAGTGAAGACAATTGCATAGCCTGACTCAGCACATAAGGGTTTGTATCAATATACGGGATACAGGGTAAGAAAGGGCTGTCGCTGGAATGTCCTTCACCTTGGTAATTTGTCAACAGTAGTGATGCTAGATCACACACACAGACCAATATTGCCACTTAAGGATCTCTTCCTGCCACTGCTGACAGGAGGGCCCACAGATGGTGTTCCCAGTGGCAGTTAATGTCCCGTGGACACACTCACCTTCACTGCCTGGATGGGAGTGAATGATTGATTGAATTACTTGACTGGTCCTACGAATACCCTACTCCACTTATTCTGCTGAAATGCCGTCGCTCATCACTGAATCTCGTGGTCAGGTTTAGTGCCAGCAGTGGCCAAGATTCATGGCAGCACTGCTGGGACTGAAGTGTTTGGGCAGGATATCATCCCTAGTGATAGCGCAGCCACCGTGCTGTGATTAGCTACATTATTAACCACTTGTTGGGCCTGAAATCTGACCAGGGCATTCCCAGCATTTTGCTCTGCTATGAAGTGCATGATTCCAACAAAGTCCAGCCCTACTGTTGCAGCTGCGATTAATTTCATTAAATATTCTTGTCTTCTAAAACATTTTGCAGGCTTGGTGAATAGAGAATTTATTAAATATTTTCAGAGAAAAGGGTCAAGATGAGTTAAAAACATTATGATTTTTGTTCTACTACTGTCCTTATTATAAGAAAAATCTGTGCAGATCTGACTAAGATGGACTTTAGAAGGTCGAACTAAATAAGGAGAAAAATGATTTTCTTGTGAGAAAATGAAATGAGTCAGACTTCAGACACTTTTGAAGATTAATTAAATTAGATTTTAGAGTTTTTTGGTTGCCAAAAGGTTGATACTATACTGTTGAAAAGAGTTGACAGGAAATTCTGAGTAAGTGAGTCTGATTCCTGACCAATGCAATGATAGTGAACAGGCAGCTTTTGAAATACTGTAGGCACAGAATAATTACAGTGCAGTAAGCGGCAATTTAGCCCATTGTGTCTCTGACTGGCTCTCCAAATAAGCATTTCTTGTCGTATTATTCTGCCTTCTCCCATGGTCCAGATGCTTCAAATGAATCTGCCTCTACCACCCTCTCAGACAGTGCATTCTAGACAGACACAAAGCTGAATCCTTTCTATTCAATATATCAAGATTTAATTTCTAAATGTGGTTTGATATATTTATTTTGTGCTTGCTTTTATTTCTACACTACACCAAGAGGACACCGTGAACATCAGTGACAGAGGAACAACAAGGTGCGATGGAGAATCGGGCATTGGTGTTTCTTTACTGAGATCACAGGTGGATGAATCAACTATGGAAAGCCCAGACAAAACCACCTCCTTCTCCTGACCACGTTACAGCTGGTAGAGAGTGATATACCATCATGATGGCAAGACTGTGTAGTGTACAGTAGGCCACCATAAACCTTAACACATGCTCTGCCAGATAGGGCCCCTCCAGAGCAGTTCAGGAAGTAAAAACATTGATTCAGCACTTTAATAGTCCTTATATCATCAGCATAGCTGCACATGTGTGCATTGGTTGCACACCAGGGTTTTGAATCTTATTATTAAAGAACAGAACCGTCAAAGAATACTCATTAGCCAGCTTGTGGGTTGACATAATGGTTCAAGTCAAATAATGCAGTGTACTTTCATAGAATGAAGACATGAGGGCTGTTGCAAACTACTCCGCATTCTACTGCCTGATATTCTGTGTAAAGTCCCACACCTGAATTGGACATTAAGGCTGTGGAATACCTTTTGCTTATAGAACATCCTAAGGTTGATATGCAACGCTTGCAAAGTGGCATATGTGCAGTCAATGTTATCTTGGCACCATGGGGAAGTCTACAATCTTTACGTCCTTGCTGAGTGAGGACTTCCTTAGTAAAGATGACAAATACACTTTTCCTTTTTTCAGGTGGAAGAATTGTTCCCTGAATGCCCTAGATGGATATGATCCTCTGCTAAGAGTTCCTCTCCACTTTCTCCTCCCACCTATTCTAGCAGCTTTTCCTGCTTTGTGTCACCCCTGCTAATTTTCCCTGTCATACTGTATTCAATGAGTGATGCAAACTACTTATACATGTCTGGGTATAAGTGGTTTACACAGGATCTGCGATACCAGATGCCACATCATTCCCTGTAGATTTTAGCAACTTTCAGCAATTTTGGTAACCATTAAATTCTTCTACAATTGCAGCAACAACCAGTCAAAGTCATTCAGCAAGTTATTTGAAAGTTGTGGATGGTCAGTAGAGGTCATAGCTGTGGCTGCTGTATGAGATTAAGAAAGTCATGGAATCATACAACACAGAAACAGACCTGTCAGTCTAATTTGTCCATGCCAAAGCAATGACCAGCTACAGGTGGCATGGTGGCTCAGTGGTTAGCACTGCTGCCTTAGAGCACCAGGGTCCCAAGTTTGCTTCCAACCTCGGGTGACTGTCTGTGAGGAGTTTGCACATTCTCCCTGTGTCCACATGAGTTTCCTCTGGGTGCTCCAGTTTCCTCCCACAGATGTGCAGGCCAATTGAATTGCCCATAGTGTTAGGTGCATTAGTGAGAGGGGAAAAGGGGTTTGGGTGGGTTACTCTTCCGAGAGTTGGTGCGGACTTGTTGGGTCTGTTTCCACACTGTAGGGAATCTAATCAATGAAAATTTGTATTAAATTAGCTTTACACATTTATTTATGTCATAATCTGCCTAACTGCATTTTTCAAGTGGATGCTTCTTGTGAATTTGCTAATGCCTTCACCAAAATGGTTTTCAGCCTGGCCAGCATGCGAAGTGTGGATGTGATTCGTGGGTGCCATTCTGAAAGTAAAACAACAAGCTGGAAGCTAAGGAGAGAAACTTCATGCTGTTAATATTGTAAATACTTCACCAACAAGCTGCTCCAATACACTAATAAATAATCTTTACACAATCCTTCACATCTTTATAGGAAGTTATTTAGAACTGACATAATCAAATTGCAGTGTCTTCTTGTTTTGACACTTACATTTATATTGTACTTTTAATTATGTAGTCATACAATTATAGAGTCTACAGCATGGAAACAGACCCTCGGCCCAACCAGTCTATGCTGAACACAATCCCAAACTAAGCTAGTCCCACCTGCCTGTTCCTAGCCCATATTCCTCCAAACCTTTCTTGCCCAAATGTTTTCTAAACATTGTGATTGTAACCGCATCCACCCACTTTCTCAAGAAGTTCATTCCACATGCAAGCCCCCCTCTCTTTTAGAAACAAACCAAAGCTCTTCCTGGTACAGTTAATCATTCCAAAGTTATAGTCATTGCTTTTCAGGCAAAGCTAGCAGCTGTCTTGCAAATGGCAAGGACCCAAAAACAGCTATCATGTCAATTGCTATAATCACTTCATCGATATATTTTTAGTGGTTTTCGTTCAGAAGATGAATATTGGCCAGGGCACAAGAATTCTTGACACTTTTACATCTGGAGATCTCAGACACCTGCATGAACCAATGGATATTAATGAAGAGAGCCTTTTTGAACATTCTTGTCCAAGTACTAACCAACTGCTCGACAGCAAGCTTCTCCAGACTCAAAAGCTCAGTCCCTTCTTAAATAACTGTCTGGATTCATTTTTAATGTGATTTCATTAAAAAACACTCTAAAACAGTATACCTATTCCAAAAGACCAACCAATATTTCGATTTGTGTAAACTTAGAATTAGAGCTGTCTTTCTCCTGACTCTGTTGTATATGATACTTTGTTTGTAGTATTAGTCTCTCATGCTGTAATTTAAGCAATCGAAATAGACCATATTTTATTTATAGTCCACTCACCCTTTGCTCTGAATCCAGGATGCATTAATTATTTCCCTGATTGGATTCACCATTAACCTTTTGACTTCCAAGTTCTGATTTGAATGCACAGCAGGGTGAACATCACCTCAAACATTGAGAGGTAAACATGACAGAATTGATCCATCATCAAGTTGACCTAACAAATCTAGAGAAATGCTTCCAGAAAGAAGTAGCATTATTGTCCAACAGCCTTAACCTGCCAGTTCAGCTAAAACATCAGATGCAAAATTTGAATCTTTGTTCTTTAATTTGCAGGAGATGGTCAACCTTTTGTGCCTATCCAACATTTTCTATTGTTATTACTGATGTTCATCTCATTTTATGACCTCTGCTGATCAGTGCCCATTTAAGCTCTTCTTATCAGGCGAAATACTTCCTACTGTTAGAAATAAATCAAAATCCAGTTTCTAAGCTGGGCTATCAATTTATTCCATCTATATAAATAGTGCTTTTTATTAGACATTCTTGCAGTCCTCAATTTTGCAAGCCATTCCTAAAATATAGATGCTGTTTGTCTCATATTATTCTAAAATGCAGCATGAAATTTGACTAGTTTTTTAAAATTTTGTCATAGGATGTGACATTTATTTATTATCCATCCCTAGTTGCCCTTGAGAAGGTGGTGATGAATTGCCATATGAACTGTTGTAATCTCTGTGGTGTGGGCACAGCCACTTTGCTGTTTGGGAAGGTGTTCCAGCATTTTGACCCAATGGCACTTAAGGAACAATGGGTATCTTTCTATGTCAGGATGGCAAGTGGCTTAGAGAGGAACTTGATACATGGGAACACCACCATCTGCGTCTACCCTTGTTCTTCTAAATGGTGTGGTTTTGGGTTTGAAACATGGTGTCGAAGGAGCCTACAGTGTCTTGTCGTTGGTGCACACTGCTGTCACTGTGCATTGGTGATGGACGGAGTGAATGTTTGTGATGTGGTGTTAATTAAATGGGCTAGTTTGTCCGAGATTATGTCAAGTATCTTGAGTGTTGTTAGAGTTACACTCATCCAGGCAACTGGGGACTATTTCATTACAATCCTGACTTGCGCCTTGTCGATGGTGGATAGGTACAGCAGAGTCAGAAGGTGAGTTACACACTTCAAGATTCCTAGTCTCTGACCTGCTCTTATAGTTACAATATTAATATGCCTACTCCAGTTCCAAGTGGTATTATTGCTGGACAGAGAAACACATAATGTTCTGGGGACCTGGGTTTGAATCTCACCACAGTATGTGGTAAAAATTGAATTCAATAAATTTCTGCATTTAAGTGTCTATTGATGACCATGAATCCATTATTGATTGTCAGAAAATCCATCTGGTTCAGTAATGTCCTTTAGGGAAGCAAACTGCCATCCTTACCTGATCTGGCCTAGAATCCATACGCAAGGCAATGTAGTTGACACGTAAATGCCCTCTGGGCAGTTAGGAATGGGCAATAAATGCTGGCCTAGCCAGCAACACCCATACTCTGTGAATCCAATCATAGTGGGCTTTAGCAATGATAATGTCATTGAATATCAAGGGATGGTGGTTAGATTTGTTCTTGTTGGAGATGGCCATTGCCTATGAGGTGCAAATAATACTTGTCACTTGTCAGCCCTTTGTGTAACTGAAATAGAATATATACGAAGTGAAATTTGGACAAGGGTGTAAGATAGGCCATTACAAATGATGCCATCTATTATATGCTCATAAAATCAATAGCACTGAATATTAGATGGAAAACAGGGGATTGATGTTGTACAACCTATTCCATACACTCACACAAGAAAAGTTGAATTCCCAATGGAGCTCAGGGAATTTCTGTGTTCAATTTGTTCTTGCACATCTCAGACAACAAATTCATGGTTGACATGTATTACCACTGAAATGGCTGCCTGATTTCTATGTAAATAAACTAACCTTGCCATTATTACTAATGAAAAATCTGCCCCAATAATGATTTTTTAACAGCAAACTAGATTATGGCACAGGAAGAATAAAATGTGCCTGGGGTTTTCTGAGGCTATTTAACTTGAATAATTGTGCCAAGAACACTGATTGTGATTAACCAGTCTGCAGAGAAGATGATAACTATATGAAGCACAGAGTTTTCTAAGAAACCAAACCACTGGATAGCAATTTGTTGTAGTAGTTATCTAACATGTTTCAGTTGCACACATTGTTCTGAAATTGATTGTTAATTCTTCAGGTGTTTTTATTTCCTCCAATTATTGGCAAAGTGAAGCAGAAATAAAGATCAATTTGCAAGAAATAATTATCATTGTTAAATAATGAGGTGAAATGGTGTACCCTCCAGTGGCATGGTTGGTGCATGGGGCGTATAATCATGCACATAGTGAAGACCTAACACCTTCCAGCTTCCACTCCAATTATGGCAGGAAGGCTAGTGGATGACTTTCCAACTCCTGACCAGTTGAAGCCCTTAAGTGAGCATATATTGCTTGTACTTTGACCAGGTGATAAAGTTTAAAGAACGTATGATATGGGAACTGCAAGAGGGGTGGTGGTAGAGGTGAGGTTATGGTGAAGTCTTGTGACACAGTGCAAGTGTCCCTACCTCTGAACCAGGAGACCTTCTCCATAGGTGTGCAATAACATCACTGAACAGGTTGATTAGGAAAATATCTACAAGCCAATTTGCTTGAAATAAATGTGAGAGCTGTGAGGGGAGGAGGGGTTCTTATGGCACAGTGGTAGCGTCCCTCCCTTTGTGCCAGAAATCCTGGATTCAAGACATCTCTGAACAGGTCGATTTGAAATATATATAGGAGCTATGAAAGGGTTCTTGTGTTCACTGTTGGTTTCTGTACCTCTTAGTCAGGATACCTGGGTTTAAGTTCCACCTACTCCAGGGCTGTGAAATACATCTCTGGGCAGGTTGGTAAAAATCGATGAGAGCTGTGACAAACTTGACTTGTCTAGGGTTAATCATATAGCACGAACAAGCAGCAGAACCCTTTTAAACTTGTGGCTTGTTTCATTTCCCTCCTCCTGGATATACTAAAGTGTTTGATTTTCTTTCACTTTGAGTACCTACTTTTAATGCATCGGGAGATTTCTGGCTCTGTGGGAGCCAGTTTATGCCATAGTGATTTTTCACATCAGTCTTAATAAGTGAAGGGTCTGCTCACATTTACATGTCCAGTCATTTTAGTCCCGAATTTGATACATAAGTATACTTTTTTATTTCCCTTAAAGTAAACTTCTCTTGTATGCATTGCCAGTTCAATTTCCCACTTAATCTTGGATTAAGGATATCTTAATGAATTGCTTGAGTGCATTCTAAGTAGTGAGTCAATTATCCATTCTACCACCTTCTCAGTTAAATTTTGAATCAAGTGTGCACAGTCAGAATATGAACTCTCAAATTGCTTTAAAGTTGCTAATTGAGATGAATCAAAGAAGACTCAAACCAGTTTCTAGTGCCAATAGGGATAAGCTGCCCACAATCAAGGCCTGTGGTGTGTTAAAGTCCCACCTGCTTTGGAAGTGTGTAATAACATCTCCGAACACATTGATTAACAAATATCCACACAGTGGTAGCAATAGACCTCTTGTGGGGCTATGGTAGTGTCCCTATCCCTGAGCCAGAAAATCAAAAGCTTCAAGTCTCCTCAGTCCCAGACATGTCTACACGAGTAAGTAAAAAAGAAATTGTGAGCATTTATAGCCCTTGTGGCACAATTATAGCATCCCTACTTCTAAGCCAGAAGGTTTGGGTTCAAGCCTTGGAAATTTGTAATTTCTGGAAAGTTGATTTGGAAGAAAAGTATAGTGTACCAGATCTCCAGGAATTTAGTGCTATTTTGCCATTCCATTTGGGTACAGCTAACACCTCTGGCCTATTTACATACATTCTGTTGCCCAAACCAGTAAAAAGGTAGGGGAATTTATTTGCTTTTGACATGTCTCAAGAGTAAAGAAATGGAGAAATTTCTCCTGTATTTTGTATCTCAACTAATAAAGGAAAAGATTCCATATGGTTTCCTGTCCACCTTATTGACTTATCCTGTTATCTTCATGAATCTGGGGACATTCATTCCAAGGATCCTCATTTCTTTTACACTTCGCAGTATTTTCCTATTAATTATGTATTTTGCCTCCTCGTTTGATCTCCTCAAATGTATTACCTTAGGCTTCTCTGGTTGATCATGCCCCCTATGTCGAAATGGATTAATCTGTATCACAAATTGTTGCCAGGAATGGAGGGTTTGAGATATAAAAATAGAGTGGAAAGGTTGAGATGTTTTTCACTGGAGCACGGGAGGTTGAGGGGTGACCTTACTGAGGTTTATAAACCATGAGAGATGTAGATACAGTGAAAAGCAGGGGTCTTTTCCCTAGGGTGGAGGAGTTCAAATTTGGGGGCATATTTTTGAAGAGAGAGGAGAAAGTTTTAAAAAGGACATGAGGGACAACATTTTTATGTGGAACGATCTACATGTGGAACGAGTGGTGAATGCAGGTACAGTTACAAGTTTAAAAGGAATTTGGGTAAGTTCATGAATAGTGAAAGTTTGGGGGGATATTGGCTAAATGCTGGCAGGTGGAACTAGATTCATTTGTGAGCATGGTTGGTATGGGCTGGGTTTGAGCTATACGGAGAGGCTGAATAGGCTAGCGCTATTTTCCAATGAGCATCGGAGACTGAAGGGTGACCTAGTGAAGGCTTATAAAATCATGGGGCATGGATAGGATAAGTAGACAAGGTATTTTCCCAGTTGTTGGAGAGTCCAAAACTAGAAGGCATAGGTTTAATGTGAGAGAGGAAAAATTTTAAAGAGATCTAAGGGGCAATGTTTTCATGCAGAGGGTGGTGTGTGTACAGAATGAGCTGCCAGAGGAAGTGGTGGAGGTAC
>NC_057734.1:36293235-36311827 GCF_004010195.1 Chiloscyllium plagiosum
TGCCAGAGGAAGTGGTGGAGGCTGGTACAATTACAACATTTAAAAGACATCTGTATGCTATATGAATAGGAAGGGTTGAGAGGGATATCGGTGAAATGCTGGCAAATGGGACTAGATTTATTTAGGATATCTAGTTGGCATGGACGAATTGGACCAAAGGATCTGTTTCACTGCTGTATATCTCTATGAACACTATAAAAAGCATTCTCCAAAATCGGATAGGCTTTTTTTTTTCATCAGTGGGCTAGAGTGGGAAGCTTTGTGAAAATTCAGATAGACCAGTCACTTCAACTGCACTACCCTCATTAAGATTCCTTAATGTTTTGTCAAAATATTCAATCAAGTCAGTCAGATGCATCTCACTTCCTTTTTAAACAAAGGTGTAACATTAACAATCCTCCAGTCTCTTATGCCACTGAGGACAGGACTTGATGGTCAGACCTTCCATTATTTTCATCCTTGGCTTGTGTACCAGCCTGGGATACATTTCATTTTGCACTGGTAGTTTATTTACTTTCACGGATGCTAATCCCATTAATACAATCTCTCTTCTTAGGTTTAGTCCATACAATACTTCACAGGCTTCCTCCTTAGCTACAGCACCGTATTGTCCCTCTCTTTTTTTAAAGACAGGTGCATTAATATGGTTCTTTAAGAACCGTAGCAAAAACTTTCCCTACATACAGGTTTTCTTTTTGATCTTTTATGAACCCTAGTCTTGCCTTAATTATCCTCTTCTCAATACATTTATAAACACCTTTTGAATCATCTTGACTTTGCTTGCTAATATTCTTTCATGCTCTATCTTTGCACACCTAATTTCCTTTTCGATTTTATCCCTACACTTTCCATTCTTCTCTTGGCTTTCAGTCATAATGACTCCTCAATATGGGACATAAGCTTTCCTTTACTGCCTTATATGACCCTGTGACCTCATTGTCATCCAGCGGACTATCCTCCTTTTTCTTTGTGGGAACATGTTTACTCTGAACTCTTTGAATGATCCCTTTGAATCCCTGTAACTGTTCTGAGATTGATTTATCTTCAAACAGCTGTTTTATTGCTACTCCTTGTAAAATTAGCCTTGCCCCAATTTAGAATTCTAGCTCCTGTGTACCTTTGTCCTTTTCCATAATTAAATTAAAACTAAGTGGGTGATGATCATTAACACCAAAATGCTTTCCCATTTCCATCTCATCTAACTCCCCAGCTTCATTCTCTAAAATTAAATTCTGAACTACACCCAGTCTAGTTGAGTTTTTTTGCATACTGGCCAAATAAGTACTCCTGCACATGGCTAAATAATTCTGCTCCCTCAATTCTTTTCACATTAGAACTATTCCTGTTAATATTGGGGTAGTTAAAATTCCTACTATTACTTTTCTATGCCATGGTGCAGTTAGACTACAATGCCTTTGTAAATGGTTATAGAATCTTAAAGCTGGGACAGTAAGAGTTAAAGATAAGCTAAAATCTTCAGTCTATTCTATGTTCCGCTGCATATCATGTTAATGAGGAAATATGTAGTCATTTATAACAGGCTTTAAATGTTTATAATAAATGATATTGTCAGCAGAGTTAAATAGATTAGCTAGAAAACAGAAAACCTCAATCTGGTTAAAAGCGTATAAGAGATTTTATGAAACAGACTACTGGATTCTGAAAGTGAACTGACCTCAGTTGAATTCCTCCGGAAACTAGTTCAATAGTGGATATATGTGATTAAGCGGATAATGACAGATAAGAAAATATATGAAAAAAAGACTTGTGCTTCACACTGCATGATCCCTCAAGAGGGCCAGGAAACAATGTATTATGAAATATTTGATTTATTCTTACATATGAACCTACTTATTTTTTAAGTTCAAATCTTTTTTTCAACTGATCTCAACATTTTCTTGTAAGGCTTTGTCTTTATACTAACAGAGAAAAAGACTGGTACAGAAGGTGTGATGCATTCATACAGCTTCTGGAATAGTCAGACCAATGCTGAAAATAATGAGACCAGCAGATTAATTTGCCCCCATAGTTCCTCAAGATGCCCAGGAAAGTTCAGTCACAAGATAAACCAATCAGAAAAGAATTGCCCCCTCTAGAATGGCCAAGGTCTCTGCAGAGCTGCTCCTCCAACCATGTGCTGATTCCCCTCTCGCATTTGCTGCTAATAGGTTCATAGTAAGCCTGTCAGCAGTCAACTTGGCAGTGTAGCAGCCTGTGATTGGGGAAGCAACAAGAAATTGAGTTGCAGCAGTCAGCAGGATTGCCAGGTCTGACATCGTAACTCATTGATAATAGCTAGTTTGGACAAGAATATTCCAACTAAGTTTGTCATCTACATGAATCTCTGCAGGTCAGTCACGTTATGAGGAACTGGAAACTTCTAGATTATTCTTCTCTTTTATGGATGACTGATACCAAATGCATCCACAATATGCCCAAGCAACTTGACAGTTGGCTGTAAGGATTGACATTTTTGTTGAATTTAAGTCCTGCATCCTGCAGGTGTTGTAGCATAGCTTGCAGTCGCATTCTACCTGAGTGGATTTGTGGAATAGGACGTCATCCACTTGACATACAACTCCATCCAGTCTTTCTAGGATGCTTGACATCGTCCTCTGGAAAATTTATGATGCTCTTGTTATGTCAAAGTATGGTTGAAATTAAACCTTCCAAATGGTGCAATCAAGATTGTGAGCAATTTAGACTCATGATCAAAGGGCAAATCACTGTTTACATTTTGCTTTGCAAAGATTGAACTCTTTCCCAATTTTGCGAAGCTCTCATCCACAGATGACAATGACAAACTGCATGTTCAACTTGTTTGTTCAGCTGTGCAAGATCTGTGCAGCTCCTGATAGATCCGTTGGGCTTTGGCATTGGTACCATCCCCAAGCACCAGGTGGTTGGTTCTGTCACCAATAAATAATCTCTTGAGTCAACATAGTCAATTTCCTTCTTTATCTTTGGCAAAGTGGATAAGGAACTGTTCTGGATGTAAACAGCCACATTGGCTTAATTTTTGATGTACAGTCATATGGTACGCTGACTTCAGCTTTCCTGGTTCTGTGAACAGCTGTGAAAATTTGGCACTGATGTTTTTTAAGCTAATCTCCAAGGCTTTCTTTTTTTCTGAGCTCTGCATATCAGATGTAAGTCATACAGGCATTCCAGTTTAACGAGAATTCTGGTCGGCAGGTCTTTATGTTTTTTTCTGTTAAGGAGGGAGGGTTGCATTCGGTTGTCATATGATCTCTTTGCCCATGGAACGTTTTTACATGTTTGCGAAGGGAACTTTACTCCAACCATGGGTCAACATTCAAAAGAAAGAAAACTAATGCACTTGTTTATAATTTGAAGTGTTTGATTTCCAAACTAGGGGATATTCCATTATCTTCCACTTGCTTTTGCTTTCCTCTAATGAAATTCATCTTCAAATCATTCATGGCTTCCATTTCATTAGTCTTGCCATCTTTTGAAAGCATTTTATTTTGAAAAACTTCTTCAATGGGACATCGGCTTCTTTGGCCATCCCTTCAGGCCAACCACATTGCTGTGGGTCTGGAGTCACATGTGGACTAGACCAGATAAGGATGACAAATTACCTTCCTAAAAGGATATTAGTGAACAAAGTGGATCTTTTAAACAACAATCAACAGTGACTACACAGTCACCATGAAGCTAGCTTTATATCCCAGATTTTTTTTGTCTAATTCACATTTCACCATCTGCTGGGATGGCATTTGAATCCCAGTCTTCAGAATAGGATTCTGTGTTACTAATTGAGTAACATTACCTCTATGCCACTACCTCTTCTTTTAGCTGATTCTGTACAGACTTCTTGCTACAACTGAACCTGTGAGTGACCCGTATTCCTGCAAAATGAGCATTCCGCATCTGGCAAAAAAGGACTTTCATGCCTGTGCTTTATTGCTACCACATCAATACCAGTTGATGGATGTGTACATCGTCTCTCCTGCTTTTGTAGGACTGCTTCTCTGTTTACAAATTTAACATACTCCACCGAGTCAGTTCTTTTTTGAATATAATTCTTCTGACGCCCCAAATCATCAATTGATTTTGCTTCTTGGCCTCAGCTGGACTGCTCAGTTGAATTACCTATGTTAAGGCTAAATCAATTCTCCACTGCAAATGGTCAGATAAAGCACCATCCAATATTCCAATAACAATTTTGTGCTGTTAATTCATCTTTTAAGCTGTCATTTTCACAGTTTTCTGCAAATCTGTATGTAAGTATGAATTTATCAATCCTTTCCCATTGTTGTTGGGTAAGTTTGTTATGTTCAGTCAGCTCAACAGAGACATTCTTTGCAGATTGAGGTAGGCATTAAGTGGTTTTATTACTCACTCATGCATAGTTTTATTCTTTGACGACTCCCTGTCTAACTGGAATATAGTCTGCACAGCAGCTTTTTGCATATAATAGCATTCTGGCCTGCTGTTTTAAAAAATTCTCAAGGTCAGGTTCGTAGGAGAGTAGTCTGACACAGAACAAACGACCAAGAGGCGAGTCTGCTAGAATATGGGCATTTTATTCCCCGCAGCGTCGCCAGAATGGGTCTGGCTTATACTCACTCTACATGTTACCAAAACTGGGAGCCGTCAGTTCTCGTAGAGCGGTTGCCAACAACCCACGCTCGGCGGTTAAACGTAACCCCGGAGCAGACTCACCGAACTGGAGACTTTTCCGGCTGATATACTCTTTTCCAGATATAAACATTCATGTGAACAGCAGAAAAACACATTCCATTCTGGTTACATACAGATAATAACAGCAGAGCAAGGCTAAAAAACACATTCCATTCTGGTTACATACAGATAAGAAGATTCACACGGGGAGGTGTGTAATAAGATTCACACGGGACTAAGCAACACCTCCATTCCGGTTAGATTCACACATGTATTGGGACATAATTTTTAACCGTTTCACCACATTCCACTGCTTGGAATTTTACACCACACCTGCTCATGGCCCAGCTTCGCAGCGAGGCCCAATACAATCTGATACACTTCTGCTTATTTGGCACATATGACTTCCTTGAAGCTTTCTGATAATGGCAGAGACCTCGAGATCTAGTCATAGAGTCATAAAGTACAGAAACAGACCCTATGGTCCAACTCATCCATACCAATCAGATTTTCCAAACTAAACTGATCCCACTTCCCTTCACTTGGCCCATATCCCTCTAAACCTTTCCTATTCATGTATCTATCCAAATGATATTTTATATGTTTAAACCTTACCTTCATCTACCTCTTCCTCTGGCAGCTCATTCCACACATGAACCACCTTCTGATTACATAATACATGAGATCGGTAGGAAAATTCCTAAGTCCTTGTTGACCTAAGTATACCATTGGTGAAGAAATACAGTGCAACATATTGGAATGAGCCTGAGGGGCTGAAATGACCTACACAGCAATTAGCTATGAAGTAACTATGATGGAGTTTGGCTCCAGTTCAAATCAGAACAAGTGCACAATTTCCTCCATTTCCTCTTTAGAAAGGTTGCAGATAAATGTACAGTGCCTATATTTGTATGTGAGAAGATGGCAGGTGGTATGGAAAGGCCTCACAGTGTCAGTTATTTGGCATTCACAGATTCCTTGTCTTTGATTTTAGGTTTTAAATATAGTAGGATTCACGTAAGGAAGCAGATGAAGCAGATTTCTGAGTTTTGGCAATGCCATTACTCATCACACCAAGCCTTCTCACCAACTAAGCTGAACAAAAATAAAACTACTAAAAACAAAACTGTGCAAAAACACTTGAAAAACATCTTGCAAAACATGGGCTATATTTTGCCAGACCACGCAGAGATAAATGGGGCTTTTTTCTGGTTGCCAAGATGTTACTACTGTGTTCAGTATTAGAATTAGGTTTATTGTCACGTGTACTCACATGAGTACAGTGAAAAGTTTACAGAGTTACTGCTTACGGTGCCGTGTTAGCTACAAAGTTACCTAGGTACAGACTTACAGAATCTAAAGTGTGAAAGCAGATTATTTGGCCCATCTAGTCCACACTGACTCTCTGAGGAGCATCCCACCCATATCCACCCCTTACCCTAACTCTGTAACCCTGCATTTCCCATGGCTGCACATCCCTGAACACTATAGGCAATTTAGCAAAGCCAATCCACTTAGCTTGCACACCTTTGGAGTGTAGGACGAAACTGGAGCGCTCGGAGAAAACCATGCAGACACGGGGACAATGTGCACTCTCCACACAGACAGTCAGCTGAAGCTGGATTCGAACCTAGGTCCCTGGTGCTGTGAGGTAGTGCTACTAACCATGGAGTCTCTGTGTCACCCTGATTGCAATTTAGACTATTTAGACTAGATACATATTATTTACAGACTGTATTAATGACTTGGATATGCAGATAGAAAGTACTATCGCCAAATTTGCAATTGACATTAAAATGGGTCATAAAATAAGTTGTGATGAAGAAATAAATTTACAAATAGATATGGATATGTTAGGTCAGTCGGCCAAAATTTGGCAGGTGAACTTTAATGTGGATAATTGTGAGGTTATGCATTTTGATCAGAGAAATAGACAGGGAACTTATTATCTAAATGGAGGGAAACTTCAGAGAGCTTCTCTGCAGAGGGATCTGCATGAATTGCAGAAAACTAGCATGCAGATAAAGCATGTAATAACAAAAGCCCATGGAAGTTTGGCATTTATTGCAAAAGAAATAGCACATAAAAGCAGGGAAGTCTTGCTGCAACTGTGCAGACTGTATCTGGATTATGGTACGTGATTTTGGTGCCCTTACTTGAGGAGCAATATAGTTGCATTGGAAGCAATTCAGAGGAGGTTCACTAGATTGATTCCAGAGATGAGGTGATTATTTTATAAAATGAGATTGAGCAGTTTAGGCTTATGCTCTGTGGAGTTTAGACAAATAAGAGGTGATCCAATTTAATTATTAAGGTGTTAAAGGGGATTGACAAAGTAGACATAGAAAGTATGTTTCCTCATATGAGGCGATCTGGAGCAAGAGGTCACAATTTTAGATAAAGTGCATCAAATTTAAAACAGAGATGAGGCAAAATTACTTATATCAAAGGGTCATGGATCTGGAATTTACTACCTAGAGTGTGGTGGATGCTGGGACACAGTAAATTTAAAGAGGAGATACAGATTTCTAATTAGTCATGGGTTAAAGGGTTATGGAAAGTGGGCAGGAAACTGGAATTGAGGCTGAGATGAGATCAGCCACACTCGTAATAAATGGCAGAGCAGGCTTGAGAGGGGCTGAATTGCCTAGTCTTGTTCCTAGTTTGTATTTTCTTATGCATTGAGCATAGACTGGGATGCAGTAAAATAAATTGGGAAGGTATTGTGTGCCATTGCCAACATCTTCCTGCTGTCTTGCCATTTTGCCAGCAGTTGGAAAAGTGGCAGATGGACCTTCTACCTGGAGCTCAGTTGAAGTCCTTGATGTCAATTAAGAGCCTCTTCTTGATCCTACTAACATTTTGCATATGGTTGGAGAAGCCTTTGCTGCATGTGAATACTGACAGGTAAATCCTGCTGGTCTACCAGCTGATTTCTGATGTTAGGGGTGTGAAGACCTTTTTGGGTATTCTTTAGTTTATCAAAGGCCCCCTTTGATTTCACTGGTGCTCCCCATTCTCACCAAGCTGACCCATTCAATAAACTGCCCTTGTCCCCACCAGCCCCCACAATAGGCTGCCTGTCTTGAATTTACATCTTCACTCCCTCCCAACCTACCCACCTTTAGGGAGACAAAGCCATCAATGTGCCCTCATCTCCAGGTGCAATCTTGCAAAGATCACTACTAGCAATAACACCACTGACTGGGGCAGGTGGACCATAATCTTTAATAGGGCAGAAGTCTCTGCAGTCACTTTTTAATTCGCTGCCATTATCAAAATATGGTCTTGGATTTCACTGAGTGCCAAAATTCTGCTGAATGATGGGATTTTTTCTGTCTCTAGAAAGTTCCAACCATGATTTTGTCTTCCTTGAAATTGTCAATTCCACATTCAGCAGCTACCTGGATATGGTCATCAAAACAACATATTGATGAATACATGTATAGCTTTGTAACCAGAGAAAAGTAGTGTTCAATTCCAAATGGTGGCATGTCTGTCGCTATTAAATTAGAAGGAAGCTAATCGAAGCTCTCAGCACATGCCATAATGTCCACCAGAATTGTGACTAAAGTGTATTACACGGAAACTCTGTTTAAGTGATCTCAACACACAGTCTAGTTCTCTGCCGTCACCTAAATTAGCAAAATCACGATATTTTAGGCCTAGATTTGGGGACAATACGCAACACCACTGTGACATTGCACTGCACTTTTGGTGCCTGCTTTTTATTGCTTGATGTTTGCAAAACAAAAATCTGAGATGACACTGGAAATTTCAATTTGTTAATGATCGGAACATTAGCTTGAAAAATAATAGAACCTCTAGGATTACTTTTCATGCCCTTAGGCCAAGTTGCAGAAGGGTGGGGCAACTCTTAATGAGGGTAAGTTAAATAATAGTATCTTATGTAAACCAATTATTTTAGGGACAGTAGGAACATTTTTACACGCTAAATGATTCAAAAAACAAATATATGTTAAAGAAAGTCGCCCAAGAAAGTGACATTAGTTTGGAAATACGAACAGATACCCCAGTGAAAATATAGACTGAAGTCTATTTGTGGCCAAGATTGAAGTTCATAATTGAGGAATATTAACAAGCAAAGTGTTTAGATTGTCATTCGTATTCAAGCTCATAGATGTTTACAACACAGAAGGAGGCCATTCAGCCCATCATATCCACAGCCATCAACAAAGATCTGACTACACTAATCCCATTTTCAAGCTTTTGCCCTATGGTACTAGAGGCTAACGCTGTGCAAATGAATATGTACAAATTGCTTAAATGTTACAAGAGTTTTCAACTCAACTACCTTTCAAGTAGTGAGTTTCAGACTCCCACAATCCTTTGAGAGAAAGCATTTCTATTGTACTCATCTCCTCTTGGCCTTATACTTCTTATCTTAAATCTATGTCCCTGGTTATTGGCCCCAATACTAATGAAAAAAGTTCCTTCCTTGACATTCTATCCATACCCCTCATACCCTTAAATCGGATTCTCCCTCAGCATTAGCTGGCAATATCCTGATTTTTCCTCTTGTCTGGCAAAAAATGAGTTATTGATTCTTTCTATGAAAACAAAACTCTTACCTTTACATGTGTTTTTTTTACTGGTTTGAGTATAATTTAAGTTAAAGAATCATCTCAGAAAAAAGATGAGGTGAATGCCTCATTTGATTATGCTGAAACAAAATATATAAACACCTACTGAACACCTACATTAAGGTAAGACCACAATGGGTGCAATGGGAACAGCAGTCTAAGCTAAGTATTTACATTTGCGCTTCTTACAACTTAGGTCTCGAAGGGTGAATAAATTCATTTTTGCAGTCCATTTTTGAGATTGGTACATCAATTTTAATTTTTAAAAAGTGTGTTTCTTTTTCAATTCAATGTGTACAAGCCAGCTACAACTTTTGAGTGAGCAAGAGAACAGATAGTTTTATTATTTTAAAATACTGACTCAGGTAAACATTATTAGAAGTTGAAACCACATTTCCCTCCCCCCCGCCACAAACACACACACACACACACTCTCACTCTCTCTCTCTCCCCCCAAACGTGTAATGTTTAAAGAAAATGTTAAATTCCCATAAGAAAGATAATTATACTCTGATGTTCCTTTCATAGTCTGAAGGTCCAATGGTATGTCAACCAAAGTAAGTGTGGCATTTTTCTTTTTAACTGGAATCAATCTTTTTCCCAGAGTCAGTGCTATGATGTTTGAAGTTCCTTTTAAATTTAAATTCTGTATTCAGTGATGTAACACATGGTGTCTGTAGTAATTGGAACGAGTGCCAGGTGGATTTCATTGTCTATGAGATCGTTGATTTGGATTGTTAACCTGAGCTAAGCAGGGAGTCCTGACTGACAGATATAAACAAACTCAGAGAATCTCCTCATTCTAGGAACCGGCTCTGAGCTGGCTGGTCATGTACCATGCACATGTGAATAAAGGCTGATTTGGTGGCAGGATACTGGCCTCTGTGCAGTTATTTCTGGGTCTGATCCTGTATAAAAGCTGTTGAGAGAGAACTCAATCTTGTAAGCTATTTTGATGTATCAACCCTTTTCTAACAAGTGGACAACCTTGTTAGTTCTTCCCAGGTGGGGGTTTTGATTGTGTGACAGCCAGCTATTGGAACACAATGGAGGCATCCATCTTAACAAAGGAATTTCGCTTTCCCATTGGCAAAATTATAAAGATGCCATTGAAGCAGATAGTGGAGTTCAGCCCATCTTTGCAAATCAATTTTTTTAGGCCCCTGCTTTGTCACTTCCCAATCCTGCTGGCAGGTCTGCTGTTTATTGTCAGTTTTAACTATCTTAATGCAAATTAATTTCATAGCAGTGTTGAAATTAAATGTATTCATAAAACAGCAACAGAACGGGAAGGTACCCACGAACAAATAATTTAATAGAAAAATTGAGAGAAAGCTAGTCCGTGTTTAGATAATTTCCTCTGATTCTGCAAGCAAGGTCTGTTGCCAGGAGAGGAGCTGAGGACTTACAAGTAGCTGGCTCCTGGCAACAGAAGTTAGTCTTTACTTGACCTCAACAACAATAACTTGTATTTGAATTAGCCCCTTTAAATGAAATAATACACCCCAAAGTACTTAAATGGAGTCTAAAAGTTGAGTAAGGAAGAAAAAATAGAGAGCAAGTGAGCTAGAAATATGAAAACAAATCATGAGTGTATAGATATAGATATTCAGAAAAAGAATGAATAAGTGTTAGTCTAAAGAAAATGAGTCTGGGGAATTAATAATGGAAAATAAGGCACATGCGTTAAGCAGGCATTCGCATCCAATAAAAACAAAATACTGAAGATGCTGGAAGTCTGAACCAACACACAGTACTGGAGAAATGCAAGAGTTCTGGCATCACCTGTGGAGAGAAAAACTGATTGAACATTTTGAGTCCAGTATAACACTTCTTCAGAAGTTCCAGTGAAATGGTACTGAGCAAATTGTTGGAACTGACCAGATGGACTTCATCCCATGATCTGAAAAGAAGTGTTTGGTGAGATAGTTTGTGTGTTGGTTTTAATTTTCCCAAAGCTCCCTTGATTTGTAGACAGAGCCCTTAGAAAGGAAATGGCAAATGTAGCTTCTTTATTCAAAATGAGAAGGACACAAAAAACAGGAAACTACCAGCTAGTTGATGTAACGTTTGTCGCATAAGGGAGATGTGAGATGAAATTAATTGTAGCTGGATACTTAGATAAATTCACGTTATTAGCCAGAGTCAACATTGTTTTGTGAAATGGAAAACACCCTTTTGGAGTTCTTTGAGGAAGCAACATATGCCTTGGACAAAGGGGATTGAGGATGTACTATATTTAGCTTTCCAGAAGGCATTTGATAAAATGCTACATCAAAAATTATTGTGGAAAATGACAGTGTCATGAAGGGGTAAGATATTGGCATGGATAGAAGCTGGGCAGGCTGGCAGTAAACAGAGAAGAGTCATAACAAGTCATTTTCTGGATGGTAAGATGTAACGTGTGGTGTGTCACAGAGAACAGTGCTAGGGCCTCAACTCCTTCCAATTTATACAATTTCTTGGATAAAGGGACTGAAAGTATGGTTGCTAAATATGCTGATGACACAAAGGTAGGTGGAAACATAAATTATGAAGAGTTGCGAGGTGGTGATGGCCTAATGGTATTATTGGTGGATTTATCAATCCAGAAACTCAGCCAATGTTCTGGGAACCTAGGTTCAAATTCCACTACAGCAGATGGTGGAATTTGAGTTTGAAAAAAAAATTGGATATAAGAATCTACACCGTTGCTGATTGTTGGAAAAAACATTGAGCTCACTAACGTCCTTAAGGAAAGGAACCCTACCATAGAGTCATAGTCATAGAGATGTACAGCATGGAAACAGACCCTTCGGTCCAACCCGTCCATGCCGACCAGATATCCCAACCCAATCTAGTCCCACCTGCCAGCACCCGGCCCACCATCCTCATCTAGTCTGGCTTACATGTCACTCCAGACCTGCAGCAATGGGTTGGAAGCAGTTCAGAGAAGATTTTCAGGACGAACACCAAGAACAGGTTTGTTTGCATATGAGGATAAGTTGGTTAGGCTAGGCTTGTATCCTAGGTAAAAACAATGACTGCAGATGATGGAAACCAGATTCTGGAGTAGAGTGGTGCTGGAAAAGCAGAGCAGTTCAGACAGCATCCAAGGAGCAGTAAAATTGACATTTCGGGCAAAAACCCTTCAGCAAACCTGGGGTTTGACCCAGGGGTTAACTTGACCCAGGGGTTAACTTGAACTACATACTGCGCCATCAGTAGGACTAGCTACTTCCACCTCTGCATCATCAATCTAGGCTTGTATCCTGATGAAGGGCTTTTACCCAAAACATCGATTTTCCTGCTCTTCAGATGCTGCCGGACCTGCTGTGCTTTTCCAGCACCACTCTAATCTAGACTAGGCTTGTATCTGCCAGAGTTTAGAAGGGTAAGAAGTAGCTTGATCGAAACAAGGTCCTGACAGGTTTGATGTGGATAGATGCTTCCTTTGTGGAGAATCTCAAACTCGGGATCAATATTTAAAACTAAAGGGCTGCCTGTTTTAGACAGAGTTGAGGCAAAATATTTTCTGAGAGGCTGCTGAGTCTTTGGAACTTTTCTTCAAAAGGCAGTGAAAGCAGAGTCTTTGAATATTTTAAAGGCAGAAGTAGAGAAAATCTTAGTTAGTAAGAAGTTGAAAGGTTATTGATGGTATGTGAAGTAATCAGATTGGTCATGATCCTAATTAATAGTAGAACAGGCTTCAGGGGCTAAGTGGCCTCTTTCTGCTGTTAATTTGTATGTTCAGATCTCATAAAGCAAACTAAGACACCAAGTTATATAAGGAAATATAAGGGAAGAGCAAGGAAGAGGGAGTGTCAGAAGGTAATTCCAGAGGTTAAAACCTAGGCAGTTGAAACTGCAGACACTAATATGGAGCAGTCAAAAATTAGGGTTACTGAAGAGGGTTAAACTAGGTGAGTGCAGATTTATCAAAAAGTTATAGGGATTGAGAAAGCTACAGAGTTGAGGAGAGGTCATGGAGGAATTTGGAAATATCTCTGAGAATTTTAAAATCCATGTTTTTCTGGACTGGAAAATAGTATAGATCAGCAAGCATAAGGGTGATGGGTGAACGGAACTTGGTACAAGAAATGTTTTCGATGATTTCAGGTTTAAAGTCAGTTGAATGTAGCTAACTCTGCCAGGAGGATGCTGGAATAGTCAAACCTGCTGGTACAAAAGTCATGGATGAGGATTTCAGCAGCTGAGAAGGAAATTGATGATGCAGAGGTGGAAGTAGCTAGTCCTACTGATGGCGCAGTATGTAGTTCAGGTTAACCCCTGGGTCAAATATGACACCAGGCTTGCTGACAACCTGATCCTGACTCAATTTCCAGCGAAAACGATGCAATCATTAGGTATGTTCACTGCAAAAAGGATTTTTTTAACCTTTTGGGGATACTTCCACTATTACAGCGAAATAAATTCTGATATATTTCTATGAAATAGCAAGTTATTGAACTTTCTTTTGACAAATCCATAGGAGTTGCACAAACACATTCTGTTTGGAACATGATTGTAGACCTTCTGAAATTGAAAAATAAGGATTTTAGTAATAATATACTCTTGCAGTGACTGTATTTATCAGAGCAGCATTGCAGCCACTGTCATTCAGAATTTTATGCTACAAGGGTTTCCAAACAAGAAATAAGGATTTTTACCTGCATTCAACCACTTTTCATGACAGCCATTTCAATGAGTACTTTGGTGGATATTAATACCGGAATCCCATTATTACCCAATTGCATGCAGAAATTCATCAAAACTCAGTACAAAAATTTGTCAGTTGTTTTAATCCATGACTAAAGACAACAAATCAATATTCAGATTCAAACAGCATCCCATCCTTCCAAAAGCATTACAGACAGAAAAGCTGGGTTAATAAATGAAAAATCACATTACCTTAATGTGACTACATGGAAACTCTACTAGACATGGGATTTTTACCTTAGCTTGCATCCTTTTCCGTTATGAAATTATAAGGACTCATTTAGCCTTCGTAGTGAAGGTTGTTTCACCTACTTCATAAATATTCTATTACTCAACTGTCACATTGTAAGGTATGAACCCTGCAAAATGTTCAAGGAATCAAGATTGTTGAAGTAGTCAAATGTTTTAAAACTAACAATGGCTCTTCAGAATTTATGTGTCAAAATTAATTAAATACGTTACTTGAAACCCGTTGCCTGAGTTGCTTTTAGGAGGCTAGATTCTCTTTAGGCACAGGTGTTAAGCTACTAGTTCAAATGGTTTGCTGTTGATATGATATCAAACACCCTTGTACAATTACATACAACAGATGGGCATGGTTTGAAGCTAATTTGATTGAGATCTGCAGTCTCCAAAGGAAACATTAATGGGAATCTTCAAAGATCAATATCTTACATGCTGCAGTTGGGCCTTTGAGAAAGTAAAAGATGAAATGCTTTATATTCATATCTTTTGAAGTACCTGAGAGAATAGTATCACCCCCTCATCAGACGTCTATTTCTTGATAAACAAATACATTTTGATAAATAAATTAATACATGAGATTGTTCTGTGTAAATATATTTCAAGAGGACAATATAGTAATCATTAGTTCTTATTAAATTCTTATTGACCAAATTTTATGATCTCAGGATTAATAGATTTTCACATTTTTAACATATTGCTGAGCCTATTAAAATTTTAAAATATGATTTTTATGAAACAAAAATAAAATTATAATTTAACTTTTAGTAGTTTATACGTTGATAGGTGTCACCAATTATTTTAAATCTCCATTGTGTCCATTAAGGCTTACAGCCATTTAGTATTTGCATGTTTTTTATTTTCCAGCCTCTGCAAGGGAAGAACTCTGTACTCTGTTGTTAGAGATGCTAAAATGGTGCTGGATGTGAACAAGACCAGACAGATTGCTCAGGAGATTGTGAAGGTGTGCCAAGTGTTATGATATCTATTGAAACTATGACTTAAAGTCATAGAGATGTACAGTACAGAAACAGACCTTTCAATCCAACTCGTCCATGAATATCCTGTATAAATCTAGTCCTATTTACCAATATTTCGCCCATATCCCTCTAAACCCTTCCTATTCATATACCAACTAGATACTTTGTAATTGTGCCAGCCTCCATCACTTCCTCTTGCAGCTCATTCCATAAACACATCACCCTCTGTGTGAAGAAGTTACCCTTAGGTCTCTCTTGTATTTTTCCCCTCTCACCTTAAACCTAGTTTTGGACTCCCCCACCTCGGGGAAAAGGCCTTGTTTATTTATCCTATCCATGCCCTTCATGATTTTATAAACCTCTACATTGTCACCCCTCAGCCTCCAATGCTCCAGCGAAAATAGCCCCGGCCTATTCAGCCTTTCCCTAAAGCTCAAACCCTCCAACCCTGACAACATTCTTGCAAATCTTTTCTGAACCCTTTCAGGTTTCATAACATCCTTCCTAAGGAGGGAGACCAGAATTGCACACAGTACTCCAAAAGTGGCCGAACCAATGTCCTGTACAGCTGCAACATGACCTCCCAACTCCTATACTCAGTGTTCTGACCAATAAAGGCAAGCATACCAAATGCTTTCTTGACTATCCTCTCTATCTGTGACTCCACTTTTAAAGAACAATGAACTTTCACTCCAAGGTCTCTTTGCTCAGCAACACTCCCCAGGACCTTACCATTAAGTGTACAAGTTCTGCCCTGATTCGCCTTTCCAAAATCTCGCACCTCGCATTGATCTAAATTAAAGTCCATCTTCCTCTGCTTGGCCCGTTGGTCCATCTGATCAAGATCCCATTGTGCCGTGAGGTAACTACACCTCCAATGTTGGTGTCATCTGCAAACTTACTAACCATACCTCCTATGTTCACATCCAAATTTTGAAAGATATTTAAATTTCCAGTGACTGAAAGGATCACATAAAAATATTTCATGTTTTAAGAGCTTTATTCAAAGAAGAAAACTCAAAGCAATATTGATTAACCACTATTTAGAAAACAACTTACACCTTAAACTAAGTTATATGCTGCAAACTATGTCTTTAAAAAAGCCTCATCCATGGCTGTAATCATTTGTTCTACACTTTATCAAGAAGTGCACTCTGATTCCTAAAAACACATTTTAACAGGTTATGATTGCTTTGATGCATCTTGACACAGGTTGACAAGTTTAAATTTCCAAGGGGTTTATGCACCTTTTACACACAATCTTCTCCGCAGTTAACAATCCTACGCAGTACTAACCCCCTCCCCCAAAGATCCATGACCCTCCTATCCAAAGGATACTTGATGCTGCTCTCAAAGAATCCTTGACCCCAACCTTCAAGTATACTAGGACCATATCCAGAGAGGTCAGTCAGCTCTCCAAAGGGGTACGTTGACAATCCAAAACAAATACACTAAGAACAGATCCACTCTTATCAAGTTTCATCTCCACTCATCAGGTTCCGGACACCAAATTCCAAAATCTGAATTAAGTGGGGCCAGCTAATCATTTAAATGGCCAGCGAGTCTCCATGAATACCACATCCCAACCAAAACGGGCTATTCTGAAAATAGGATGTGTCAGAGGTGGCACTTAGTATTTCTTATCTCTTCTGCCATTTTTACCCTGGAGGGTCTCTGTTGGGCAGACAGTCTGGGCCTAACGTCAGCACAGATGGTCTTGCCATTATCCACCGATGTGAGGACCTTGCACCTTCTCTGTAAAGCACTTGGTTTGGGCCCCTCTTGTCCCCATTGCAACCTCACCACCCAACATTGTTGTCAGGAAGAATGCTGAGCTGCTCATTCTCCCATTTTACCTGAAAAATGAGCAACAATCCTAAAACATAAACTTAGTATTTGTAATAAGAAGGACACAATAATATAAAAGTACTTGAAATCATTGCAACAAAATGGTGAATTTTATTATTTTAAGTGTTAAATCATTTAATATTGTCCACTGTTCCTTAAAAAATGAATACAATGTTACTTGTTTTGGTGATTAATTTGCATAATATTTTTACCATGGGAAAACATAATACTTGCTCTGTGGTCTTCTCTGCAATTAACGCTACACACATACTTAAAACTGTTGTTTTTATTTTCAAGGGAATGGGTTACCTACATGCTAAAGGAATTATTCACAAAGATTTGAAGTCAAAGAATATTTTCTATGACAATGGAAAGATAATAATTACTGACTTTGGTCTCTTCAGCATCTCCGGAGCTTTACAAGAGGGCAGGTACAGTATAGCAGTGCATTTAAATCATTGCTGTAAGCTGAGATAATATGCAACTGTTGTTTTTTCTCTTATAAGTTTGCTTCTAATTTACTTTTCAAAATAGATTTTATTTCCGTTTTAGAATAGCTGCCCATTTTCTTGAAATTGCAATTGTAGACAGAATAAACATTCATTATTTCAGTTAAAAATACTATTTTAAATTATCTTTAACTGTGACTTTGCAAATATGTAATTAAATAGGAAGCAAGGAGAACATTTGTTGAAACAAAGCAGAAATTACTGGAGAAACTTAGCAGGGATGGCAACTTCTGTGGAGAGAAAGCAGAGTTAACATTTTGGGTCCAATGACCCTTCTTCAGATCCATAATCCTGTTGTAACATTAGAAGTAATTATTTGCAACTATGTACTAACCCACTGAGTATGTTGATAGCAATAGCATTTACACTTTAATTTAGGAGAAGTGTAATTTTAAAAATGTATTTCAACAGATGAAACAGTATTTGTTTTCTTTGCTAAAGGTTGAGTTGAGCTAGGCATCCTTCTCTAACTGAGAGTGGATAGAGATAGTATTCTAGGTGGAAAATTCCAGACAACAGGATCATAGCAGAGTGATGACAAAGAAAAGTTCAGTGTTTGAGCAGGGAAGGACACCGCTGAAGCCAAACGTCAACTCGAGGACACCTCTTCCTACTGCCCCCTCGACCATGACCCCACCCCCCATCACCAAACCATCATCTCCCAGACCATACAGAACCTCATCACCTCAGGAGATCTCCCACCCACAGCTTCCAATCTCATAGTCCGGGAACCCCGCACTGCCCGGTTCTACCTCCTTCCCAAGATCCACAAGCCTGACCACCCTGGCCGACCCATTGTCTCAGAATACTCCTGCCCCACTGAACTCATCTCGACCTACCTCGACACTGTCCTATCCCCACTAGTCCAGGAACTCCCCACATACGTTCGAGACACCACCCACGCCCTCCACCTCCGCCAAGACTTACGTTTCCCCGGCCCCCAACTCCTCATCTTCACCATGGATATCCAATCCCTCAACACCTCCATCCGCCATGACCAGGGCCTCCAAGCCCTCCAGTTTTTCCTCTCCAGACGTCCCCAACAGTACCCTTCCACCGACAC
>NC_057734.1:36312949-36421715 GCF_004010195.1 Chiloscyllium plagiosum
ATTGTACTCTATGCTACTTTCTCCCCACCCCCACCCCCCTCTAGCTTATCTCTCCACGCTTCAGGCTCACTGCCTGTATTCCTGATGAAGGGCTTTTGCCCGAAACATCAATTTCGAAGCTCCTTGGATGCTGCCTGAACTGCTGTGCTCTTCCAGCACCACTAATCCAGAAACAGGGAAGGATCAGGGCAGGAGAAAATCACTGAAATCAGATGTTTTCTTGCAATCTGAAGGCATCCAAAATATAATGCAAAATTATATTCCTTTCTGATTACTGAACAAAGACTTTGAATATAGCTGTGTGAAATTCCTTCAGTAACGTTTTTGAGTATGCAACTGCAATCCATATTAAAATATGATGCATTCTTGCTCTTTTTGCCTTAGTAAAGTTTTGTATATCTTTCCTATTCTCTTCCCTTTTGTCACTAATGCACTCCGACAATGCGTGGTGATTAGTGGGATTTTGAATGAGTGCTGGTCCCATCAGTTGACTGGATAGCCGGTTAGCATAGCAGAGTGATGCCAACAGTCTGGGTCAATTCCTGCGCCAGCTGGGATTACCATGAAGGATTCTCATTCTCAACCTTTCCCCTTGCCTGAGGTGTGGTGCCCTTCAGCTTAAACCGCTAGTCACCTCTCTCTCTGATGAGAGAGCAGTACCATTGTCTGCTAAGTCTACAGTGACAAATCAAGCTAGCCTAAAATAGATCGATAAAGGTCATTGTGCATTTCATGTTACCTGGGAAATTAAAATTACATAGCAGTCAGAATACTGTTTTCCAAACAATGTAGGATGTCCTCTCTTGCACAGCCATATTATGGACCTGTAGCCAAAGTAAAACAGTGATTAACGAATCATTAGATGTTAGGAAGGTGTGCCAAATGACCGTCAATTCAGTGAAATTGTCTTGTTTTTGCAGGCAAAATTATAAAGCACAGCAACGATGAATTTTTTTGATATACAACCTTAAACACTGTAAAGCATTGCAGGGAGCCTTACAGGAGCATTATCAAACTAAGACTGTTACTAAAGTACATAAGAAGATGTTCAAAAAGGTTACTAAAAGATTAATCAAAGAAATTTGTTCAATAGTGTTTCTTAAAGCAGAATCAAGTATTGAGGTAGCAAAGGCATGATTGAGAGTTTCAACAACAGATTAATTTATCTTTTGAGTGAAAAAATAATGTTCTACACCATGAACCTGTGGCTTTTACTATTTCTAGAAGGGGAAAATGCATTTCACGATATTTGATATAGCACGCAATTTAAAAATTACAACCTACTGAAATGTCAAACAAATCATTGCTTTCTTCTTCATATTAAATTAAGTTGCATTCATTAGATAATTCAATGTCATATAACCTATTATTTATTCCTCTACAATGTAAAGCATACATTTAAATAGGGGCATAATGACTGCAAATTGCTTGTGCTGAAAGACTGAACATTAAGGTAATTGTGACTTTAAAATGTGGTAATTTTTCATGAGACAAGAGAAATGTGTTGCTTTTATCTGGACCTCTCAGCTCCACACTGGATTTAGTATTTTACAGAAGCTTTCATAAATTGTTACTATTTTGAAGCAATTTTCTATCTGGGTTTCATTTTTAAAGCATTTACGTAATTAAAAATACTTATATGCTTCAAAGCTACAAAGGAAAATTAGCATAGAGATTTTATGGAAGAGTTTCATGAGAAATGAACCCTATCTTTTATTTGTGATGCATTTCCTTAAGTGTTTTATGTCCTGCTCTATCTCATGATCGAATAGTTTGAAAACTCATTCTAAACAGACTATGGAGACTATTGCAGGAGTCACAGTGAGTAGCCAGTGTTAGTGAAAGTGAATCCAGCAACATTCAGCACTTTGAGAAGAGGAGAGGATCGCATTGTGTTCTGTGCATTGATCGAGGAATGGAATCATTGGGCTGAATGTTTCCATCTTCATTTTCTTCTGATTCCTTGAGACCAGTCTTGGGTCAATGACCCATTTGTACAAGTAGCAGACCTCTGAGATGTGTTTTCCCATGGCAAACCAATTAAGACTCTGCCTTTGGGTACCCTGACCAGTTAGGGAATGCAGGGAAGATGGCGTGGGTGATTTGATAAACTATTTCTGCTTAAGAGGAAAGTCTACATGCTTCAGAGGAGCTCATCAGGGCACGCAGTTCTGAGGCTATAGCAACCACAGAAATGGAGAGCAGAACTCACAAAGCTGTTCCCCCAATATCTTACTCTTACTTGATAGTTCAACCAATGGGCTGCAGTGATGGGAGTCCTTGTAAGATTAGTAGGACGAGGATAACCTCTCCAACAATGCAGGAATGGAATGAAGTAGCCAAGGAAGTGATCAGCAGTTGTGTGACCCCTCTAAGGTGGAGACATAAACAGTGATGGGCTGCCTATTTTACCAACTAATTTGCTTTTCTGTTGAAGCTAATCAAAAGCAAAAATAAATAGGTATAGCAAGTGATCAAACTGCTACCACCTGTTCACTCCCATAACATAGTCATGGCTGAGCAGTTAAGATGTTGAATTTGAAATCCTTGAGCATGTTTGTAACCTGCCGATCACGCATCTTATGGTTCTCCTTCGATAGCTCAACTGTAGAGCAGAAGACATCCTTAGATCACTTGTTCGATTTTGGCTCAGAGCAGTCTGAGATGTTTTGAGCACTCTTGTGGAACAGTGGTAGTGTCCCAAAAGGCCCAGTTTCAAGTCCCACCTTACTCCAGAAGACTACGATAACATTTCTGGCTAGGTTGATTAAAAATATTTATCGTGCCCAATATCCAACAAGCAGTTTAATAGTTCGTAGTTTAATAAAACAGTTTGCAAACAGTTGCAAACTTTAACCACTTAGTGTCACTATGCTACAGTCTGTTTCTCTGAAATACTGGGCTTATTGAGCAGCATGCCAGTGGTGGTATGCAAGCAAAAGAGGTGAACAGTTTACTTTATCATTAAATCTTAATTTTTTTTTAAGTTGATGGTACCTCCATGGCTGTTTCCATGCCACCCACCAACTGATTGTGTTGGTTGAGAAATAAATACTGACCAGGAGAAAGGAAACTATCCCTGACTTCCTTTGAAAAGTGCAGTGCAATCTTTCACTTCCACCTAAAACTGCAGTTGGGGTTCTGTTTAATGTGTCCATCAAAAGACAGCACCTTTGACAGTGCAGCAAGCCCTCAAAACCAGGCTGGAGGACCAACCTCGTTTCTGTGCTCATACTGAAGCTTACCATCCTGTATTTACTACTACTAAATTCCACTTGCCACTTTTCATCCATTCCATACTTTTTAACCATTCAATTATCCACCAACATATGACTACATATGACAACAGCACTGGAGAATGATCTGCTGATTGTGGGATCATTTTGTTTCATCTTCAACATGCTGCTTCTGCGGTTTAGCATTCCTTTACCCTTATGTTGGAACCTTGCTTTTAGGTATACATGGCCTGCTCTTGGCATGGTCTCCTACAATCCTTTCAACCAGGGTGAGTTCCTTGGCTTGAAGGCAATGGTAACATGGGGTCATGCTGGGCCACAGGTTAGAGATTGTGCTGGCATACAGTTGTGATGCTGATGTCCCACAGTGCCTCATGGGTGTTCAGTTCCATTCCTAAACTTGATTGAGTTTTTTGAAGAAGTAACAAAGAGGATTGATGAGAGCGGTAGATGTGATCTATATGGACTTCAGTAAGGCGTTCGACAAGGTTCCCCATGGGAGACTGGTTAGCAAAGTTTAGGTCTCATGGAATACAGGGAGAATCAGCCATTTGGATACAGAACTGGCTCAAAGGTAGAAGACAGGGTTGTTTTCGGATTAGAGGCCTTGACCAGTGGAGTCCAAGGATCGGCGCTGGGTCCACTATTTTTCGTCATTTATATCTGACGAAATTATTAAATGATATTAAATGATTTGGATGTGAGCATAGTTAGTAAGTTTGCAGATGACACCAAAATCGGAGGTGCAGTGGACAGCGAAGAAGGTTACCTTAGATTACAACGGGATCTTGATCAGATGGACCAATGGGCTGAGAAGTGGCAGATGGAGTTTAATTCAGATGAATGCGGGGTGCTGCATTTTGGGAAAGCAAATCTTAGCAGGACTTATACACTTAATGGTAAGGTCCTGGGGAGTGTTGCTGAACAAAGAGACCTTGGAGTGCAGGTTCATAGCTCCTTGAAAGTGGAGTCGCAGGTAGATAGGATAGTGAAGGCGGCGTTTGATATGCTTTCCTTTATTGGTCAGAATATTGAGTTCAGGAGTTGGGAGGTCATGTTGCGGCTGTACAGGACATTGGTTAGGCCACTGTTGGAGTATTACGTGCAACTCTGGTCTCCTTCCTATCGGAAAGGTGTTGTGAAACTTGAAAGGGGTCAGAAAAGATTTACAAGGATGTTGCCAAAGTTGGAAACTTTGAGCTATAGGGAGGGGCTGAATAGGCTGGGGCTGTTTTCTCTGGAGCTGCCTGAGGATGTGGTGGAGGCTGGTGCAATTGCAACACTTAAAAGACATCTGGATGGGTCTATGAATAGGAAGGGTTTAGAGGGATCTGCCACTTCTCAGCCCATTGGCCCATCTGATCAAGATCCTGTTGTAATCTGAGATAATCTTCTTTGCTGTCCACTACACCTCCAATTTTGGTGTCATCTGCAAACTTACTAACTATACCTCTTATGCTCGCATCCAAATCATTTATATAAATGACGAAAAGTAGAGGACCCAGCACCGATCCTTGTGGCACTCCACTGGGCACAGGCCTCCAGTCTGAAAAACAACCCTCCACCACCACCCTCTGTCTTCTACCTTTGAGCCAGTTCTGTATCCAAATGGCTAGTTCTCCCTGTATTTTGTGAGATCTAACCTTGCTAAACTGTCTCCCATGGGGAGTCTTGTCAAACACCTTACTGAAGTCCATATAGATCACATCTACCACGTTGCCCTCATCAATCCTCTTTGTTACTTCTTCAAAAAATTCAATCAAGTTTGTGAGACATGATTTCCCACCCACAAAGCCATATTGACTTTCCTAATCAGTCCTTGCCTTTCCAAATACACGTACATCCTGTCCCTCAGGATTCCCTCCAACAACTTGCCCACCACCAACATCAGGGTCACTGGTCTATATTTCCCTGGCTTGTCCTTACCACCTTTCTTAAACAGTGGCACCACGTTAGCCAATCTCCAGTCTTCCAGCAGCTCACCTGTGACTATCAATGATACAAATATCTCAGCAAGAGGCCCAGCAATCACTTCATTAGCTTCCCACAGGGTTCTAGGGTACACCTGATCAGGTCCTGGGGATTTATCCACCTTTATGCATTTCATGATATCCTGCACTTCCTCCTCTGTAATATAGACATTGGTCAAGATGTCACCGGGGTGGAATACAAATCGTAGGAGGTATCTTTGCTATTGTTTGATCTGAAACCATGAAACTTTATTTCAGTTACGTTTAGTTAAATGTAATGCCACAATTGCTTTGTGCCGTGTTGTCCAATCTTCTATATCTAGATGAGAGAAGAGTTCTGTTCATAACCACTTCAATGATTCAACTTTCTGTGCCAGCAGAGCAGGGAGGGGAAGTGGCAAAATTATTGATTGCAGGCTCACTACCCAGGGGGAAAAAGCCTTGTAAAAGTTGGAAATAAATGTTCTGGTCATAGTGAAGCTTCATTTTAAGGTATATAAGACAATTCGGAGTTGTATGCATTACTCTTAAATACTGTATGTGGAATTCAGTCTGCATGAGTCCATGACAGATAAGGTGTGAGACTTTTGACATTGAAAACTTCCATGTCATGCCATCTATAGACACAACCAGTACTGCAGGAATCATAATAGGTTTGCTAGAGGCATGGTCATCAAGTAATTTTGAGATGATTTGCTCACCCAATATACTAAACTTAATATATAATAAATTGATAGATTAAATAAAACTGAAGAGCTTGGCACAAATCAACTATGTTAGTTATATTGAAATAAGTGTTAAAGTTAGTTTAAAAAGTGTGTGAGAGCAGCAGATGAAAAGGGAATGTACAATAATTGTCCAATTAAAATTGCTAATCAGTTTTTTAAACGATGACCATGACTAACAGGCTGAATGAACTTTACAAATGTTAGTGCATCATTACTTAGCATCTGTTATTGAATTAGTGCTTAATTCTTTTACTGATGTATTATATGAAAATGATTGCACATTTCCTCTGATATTGAATGTGGGCTGTGAACCTCTGACATTATGTGCAAGCTGATTAACTGTGTGTTTCTTGAAACATTTGGAATGGCCAACCAAAGTGAATTTTTGGTTTTTCAAATTAGCATGTTTTTTTTGTATATTTTTATGGAACATGATCATGAAGTATGATTAATGAATTATCTCATTATAGATCACTGATTTACCAGCGTCCTAATGCAATTGAATGTCATATTAGTCAGGCTTGCCTAAATCGGTGGAATTAGAAGTAATTGTAGTGGGTAGTGATAAGGATCATGTATTCAGTCAGGAAGTAAAAGAATAAAGAATTGAACTCAATTTGTTCAGTATTTACGCTACATTTCAGTTGTGAGGTAGGGGATTAGTTTGGTGGTGTCTCCTTTGACAGCAAGGAATAAAAATTGAGTAATGTCAGATAAAACAATTGCCCATACCCCTTAATATAATAAATGCCCAAAGATGATTCACAAGATAAAACAAAACATGACACTCAGCCACATAAGGAGATATTCGGCCATATGACCAAAGGTTTGGTCATAGAGGTATGCTTTAAGGAGTGTTGTACAAGAAGAATGTTAGGAAAAGAAATGGAAAGGTGTAGAGAAGGAATCCCACAACTTATAGCATGGACAGCTGACAGCATGACCGTCAGTTGTGAGGCTATTAAATTAGAGGCAATACTCAAGAGGAAACTTTGGAAGAATGCAGTGTTGTAGGGCTGTTGTAGGGCTGAAGAAGGTTTCAGAGGTAAGGTGACATGTGACCTTGGAATGAACTGAAAACAAAGGTGAAATTTTAGAATCAAGGCTTGACCAGGAGCCAGTGTGCTCAGAGGTGATAGTGTTGAGAGTGTGGTGCTGGAAAAGCATAGCAGGTCAGGCAGCATCCAAGGAGCAGGAGAATCGATGTTTCAGGCAAAGCCCTTCATCAGGAATGCTCAGAGATGATGCCTGAATGGAATTTGATTAAAGTTAGGACATAAGCAATAGACCTTTAGATGACTTCAAGTTTAAAGATAGAATAAAATATACAAAGCCTGTGTTGTGGGAAAATCACCAGTCTCAGAGTCAGAATCGGGATCCAATGACAGATTTTATTGTACAAAGAAACCGGAACAGAGGGGAGAGAGAGAGACGTCTGCCAGCACGGCTGTCAGCTGTGAGCCTTCTCTCGTCCTCTGAGGACATGTCACAATATTTTATACATTTCATGGTATAATGGTCCAAATATCAAGTCTTTGTACAGCATGGTTTGTTTACAGATGACATTATAGAGTCGTTGTCAGGTTCAAAGGAATGTTACAGAGTCATTGTCAGTTTCAGCAGCTACGCAGAAGTCCATTGCTCCAGTAATCGGTCGTGATCATTCTTCCTGAGAAGGAAGATCGTTTTCCATTGCTGCAAATCCAGGGTATTAACACTTTCATACAAGCAGTCTCAAGTAGTTAACATTTCGATTGAAGGTGGTAGCTGGACTCAGACATTTCAGCGGGCAGAAGACATTACTGATGCATATTCTCTCTCCCATCCACCTTAAACTAATTACCTGTGTTCTGTGTCTATTGTGCTGATATTCTGTTGGCCTCAGGCAGTATCTGTGTATGCTTCGCTGTACTTTTCCATGTAATGGTGCAGTGGCCATCTTGTATGCTAAGTGACCAACTGATGGCTCAGCGACCATCTTGTGTCTGTGTGCCCCATGTCAGCATTTCTTGATGAAGGGCTTTTGCCCGAAACATCGATTTTCCTGCTCCTCGGATGCTGCCTGACCTGCTGTGCTTTTCCAGCACCACTCTGATCTAAACTCTGGTTTCCAGCATCCGCAGTCCTCATTTTTGCCTAACATGCCCCGTGTCAACTCCCACTTCACTTCCCCCTTTATGGTCAAGAAGGCAACTTCGGTGATCTCCCGCAGACCACCCAACTCATATATAGAGGTAGGCCTTTTCTAAAGTCTCCCCATCCCGAGGGGTGTCAAGGAGTGCGAGTTTCATTGGGGGCTCTTCTGTGGTGACACTCGCTCCTGGCATGTCTCACGTCAGTAGCACCTCACAGCAAAGCTTTAAACGCCCGAGGCCTAGGCAGAATACCAGTATGAGTGAAATAAGGAGAACAATTCCATGTGCCAAATAGGTTCCCAAGGACTTACCTATCAACCATTCTAGCCAGCTATTCCTCCTGTGGCTCCTTGTCTGAAGTCATCTAGCTGGTCGTGAATGTTTTGATTGCCTGTGTAATATTGTTAGAATCATCAATGACATGGGTTATATACTTGTCCCCAATGATTGTACATACTCCCCCTTGCTGGGCTAACTGATAATCCACCATGTAATATGTCTGCTGTGCGTAAAGTCTGAGTTCAGCCAATTCACCTTTGATTGCTTCTGGAGCCTTTGATGTATTGTTCCCTAAGATTGTCAATCCACGTACAACATAGTTCTGGCTTTTAGCACTGACGACCTCTGCTGCCCCCCACCAGAGACAGAGTTCCCAAAAACCCATACTCCAATGATGATCCCAGCGTGGTGGGGATCTGCCAATCAGCAAGAACTCCAGGCTGATGGAATGGGTCACCATCCTTCTCCGAACATGTCGTTCCTAATGCGAAAAGGTTCAGGAGTTTTGGTGTGTCAGTAGCATAAATCCCCTTAAATAAGAAAACGAATCCCTTCACTGCCCGATAGCATAGTGTCCTGTTCCTGGGCCTGTTTGTCTCCCCATCTCGCCTCTGGCTCCTTGTTTGCTCCCCCCAGCTGGTAGGTATCAAATGGTTATGTCCATGTGGCAGAGCTGACATGAGTGCCATTTACTGTCCGTATTTAAACTGCTTTTCCACGGTCACGGTCACTGTAGGTACAGGTAAGTTGTCCCCGGGTGATTGTACTGTGCTGGTGGGTACATTGTGTCTGCATGCATGAACTGTTTCTAGATATCAGGGCATAAACACATCCCCATCCCTGCTCTGTGAAACAGCGTGGATAATCAGCGATGTTTAAATAGGTCTTTCCCTCCCTCTGATGGGGCACCCAACCCCATGGGCCGGTGGGCTTGACAAATTCCACACACCCACCCTGCAGTCCCTTTTTGTATTTTCCTAGCTGTCCCTTACATGGTACGCCCAAGGTATCTATGGTGTATATGTCACGAGGGGATCACACGAGATGGCCACAAATAGGGATTAGACCAATCACACCAGTGGGTAACAGACAGTTCGGTTCCCATGTAAATTTAGGTGAGTTTTGTAAAAGTAGTTATCCTCAAATCCCAACAGGCTTCCGGCTATCGCAACATTTAGCAACAGTAACATATACTCGAGTTCGTACATGATTAAAGTTAAATGAGGTTAATAGTCAGTGTCCCTTTGTTTTAAACAATGGTACTCAGAAGTCGGCAACAGTAGGTGATTTCTGTGTCTCATCAGCAGTTTTATCTGTGCGTGTGGGTGGTTTGCTTGGTTGAGCTCTCCCCTTGGTCACTGTCTTGCTCGCAGTTCCTGTCTGTGCCTGGGGGCTGGTCAATCATATTAGTTCATTCATAGGAGTCCTTATACGGTTTGAGTTGTGTCCAGTGTTTCCATGTGCCTTTTCCCCTAATGTCAATACAGGCGCAGGTGTCACCACTGATGATAACTTTGTACAGTCCATTCCATTTTGGGGCAAAACCTGGTTTGTCAGGCAGGGTTCGTACGACGACTCAGCTCCCGGCTGCTGGGACCTCAGGGAAGGTCTCGAGTTCACCTGCCTTATCCTTTTGCTCTTGTCTGTCAGTTACTAATTTACACATCCCTTTTAGTTGGGTGCTTAATTCCAGTACATATCTCCGAATTTTGTCTTTTAGCAGACCTTCATCGGTCCCATCTTTTATAATGGTCTCTGGTAATTGCATAACTTGCCCCGTCATTAATTCATGAGGTGTTAGTACGGTTGCCTGATGGTGGCTTTTAATTTCATTAATATGGCTGGCAGCACTTCGGCCCATATCCTCTCTGATGTCTGTATGGCCTTAGCTAAAGCATTTTAAGGGTTCTGTTCATTCTCTCTACCATCCCTGAGCTCCGGAGGTGATAGGGGATATGAAATTTTTGTTTTATCCCTAGTAGCTGGTGTACCGTTTTAATAACTTTGCCTGTGAAATGTGTCCCTTGGTCGGAGTTGATCTGTCGGGGTATCCCCCCATCTCAGGATTACCTCCTCTGCTAGAATCCTGGCTACAGTGGTAGCGGTACAGTTCTTGGTGGGAATGCCTCTACCCAGAGGAGAAAGTGAGGTCTGCAGATGCTGGAGATCAAAGTTGAAACTTTATTGCTGGAACAGCACAGCAGGTCAGGCAGCATCCAGGGAACAGGAGATTCGACGTTTCGGGCACAGGCCCTTCTTCAGGATTCCTGAAGAAGGGCCTGTGCCCGAAACGTCGAATCTCCTGTTCCCTGGATGCTGCCTGACCTGCTGTGTTGTTCCAGCAATAAAGAATGCCTCTACCCACCAGGTGAACGGGTCTATGGTGACCAGGCAGCACGTTTTCCCACGGGAAGGTGGTAGTGACCCTGTGAAATTCATTTGGAGGTGTTCCCAGGGTCCCCTTGGCCTTGATTGGTGTCCCATCCTAACATTTATGGGTCTACCTGGGTTGTGCTGTGCGCAAACCATGTATCTGCAGCAAAGTTTGGCTATATCTCTTCCCATTCCCTTCCACCACCACTTTCTTCCTCGACTTGCCTGTATGCGGGAGCCTGTGGTGCAGCTCGAGCAAGGTGTTTTGTACGCACGCTGGAGCTACCACCTTGTCCTCCAGACACCCTCCCTTTTACGTGCTCCCTGCATTTTCCCTCTCTCGCTCTCTTCCTGCAGGGTGTTCTCCTTCAGCTGCTGTGTGTGAATGGCATCTTCCGCTAGTTCACTTGTTATTGGAACCTCATCAATGATTTCTTGCTCTAAGGTTTGCTGGGCTGCTCGGCCTGTGGCTTGGTTCCCTTTAAATTTCAGCCAGCCTGGACTATCTTTCCATGGCTTCTTTTGGTGTGCTTTGATTTTTATTGCTGCAGCTTCTTTTGGCAGTTCGCTGGCATTCAGCAGTGCTTGGATTCTTAGCTGGTATTTGATGGGGGTTTCCCCAGCTGTGGTGAACCCTCTTCTCCCTCATGCAACCATGTAGTCATGTACAACTCCGAAGGCATACTGGCTGTTTGTATAAATGTTCACAATTCTCCCCTTTAACAGCTCAAATGCTTTGGTTACCACTACAATATCTGCTACTTATGTAGGCTGACTTCTGTCAATCCTTCCTGACATAACAGTCTCTAGTTTATTGTTTACCATAGCCCATCTTGTGTGGGGTGACCCCACTATATATTTCCGTGACACATTGACGAAGGGGGAATTAGTATCCTTTACCCTACTTTACCCTACTCCTATCTTCATCTCCATCTATGTCTCCGCAATTGTGTGGTTTCCCTGTGTTCAGAACTCCCCTGGCTGGGTTTTCTCCCGTATCCCTAACTATTAGTACGGACTGACTTGGTGGGAGGAGAACTGCCTCCCACTTTGCCCAACTCATATTGGAGATGGCCCTCAGTTTCCCGGTGTTTTATATTTCCACTAGGGTGTATTTGGCGTGGAGGATGACATTCCCTGCCATTACTATGGGTTCGCTGACCCTCACGGGCCAAGCAGCACAGTCTAAGGTTGCTTATGCATCTGGGCAGTCCAGTGACTACTGGCCCTTCCATGGTAGAGTAATACGAGTCTTCTCCTGTCGTTGTGGTCCTGTGTGACCATTGCGAAGTAAAATCCTCCCTCATTATTGCAATGTATGTGGAAGTCTTTACTGGGTTCTGGCAGCCCTAGCCCGGGAGCAAATATTAACCGAGTTTTTAGTTCTTCCTGTTCTGGTCCCCAGGTTGCAGGTTCCAAGGTGGGTTTTCCCCCATTGATTAGTTTTTGAATCAGTTCGGCCAATTTTGCAAACTCAGGTATAAAGCTCTGGCTATAATTGAATAGCCCCAAGACCTTTCTGACTCCCCTTACAGTAGTGGGTCGTGGCATTTGCTGAATTGTCTTCTTTTGGTTGCTTGGCATTTCCTTGAGTCCCTGGGATGTAAGGTGTCCCAGGTATAGGATTTGTGTTTGTCCAGTCTATACTTTTGTTGGGCTGACTTTTAACCCTGTGGCTGCCAGTTTGTGCAGCACAATGAATAAAGCTTCCTGGTGTCCTGATTCAAACTCCGAAACAATCAGGATATCGTCCACATACTGTAGGGCAGTGCTTCCTTCTGGTAAATCTATTTTGTTGAGGATGTGACTCATCGCTCGGTGAAAATTAGTGGAGCTGTTGTGGAACCCCTGTGGCAGGCGAGTCCAAGTGTACCGCCCGTCCCTTACTGTGAAGGCGAATTTATTCTGGGATCCAGGGTATAGTGGGATGGACCAGAATCCGTTGAATTGTTCTAATACAATGAAAATGTTTTGCTCGGGGGCCAATCCATTTAGAATTGTGGAAGGGTCTGCTACAACGGGATGCAATTTGGCGGTGACTTTGTTTAGCCCGGTATAGTCAATGATGAGTCTGTAGCTCCCATCAGGCTTTTTCACTCGCTATATTGGGGAATTGGTTGTACTTGTGGTTTCTTTCAGGATTCCCTGTTTTGCTCCTCCTTTAACTATCTCCACGACTGCTTTCTCTGCTTCAGGCTTGATTGGGTACTACTGGTGGGGCTTATGCTCCGATCTGGGCGCCATTATAAGATCTATCTCGACAAAACCTGTATCTAGCTTTGTCTCTGCCCATGCCTAGTGGATAGGGGCACAGATGGCTCCAAATCCCCCCTTTTCAAGGTTTCACTCCTGACTGGTGGCTATAGCTACTTTAATAGTCTCAAGGTGACTTGTAAGTTTCCCAATCTCGGTCTTTCGACCGTCCTGTTTTGGCCAGATCAATTTTCCTTTTGCACAGTCAATCAAGACTTCATATTCTTTCATGAGATCATTACCTATTATGGTGCCTTCATTACTTTGGCACGCATAAAATCTCGTAGGAATATATATGTTATTGACTTCCATGAGGGTAGTCTCGTTTACATAAATGGGTGTCTTAACCCTTCCTAACCTGATAAGGTGGATCATTTTATTTGTGGGGGGTAAGGGTAAGTTGGTGAAAGACACAGCCATTCCAACTTCTCACACTTGCTGCCTCCAAGTACTGCGGGCACGTAAATCCTCCCCTCTCCCATACCGTTGTCAGCTCAGTTTTTGGGGGTCCCCTATGCTTTTCCAGCACACTGCCCCTGTATGACCTGCTCTATTGCAGTGGTTGCAATACTTCATGCTGTTCCTTGTCCTATTCCCTGCCTGTGGGGCCTTACAGTCTCTGGCAAAATCTCCCTGTTGGCCACAGTTGTGGTAGGATAGTTCCGATAGGCTGTTCTGTTGCGTCTTGTTTTTATTGTGGGAGCTTCTGCCTCCTGCACCCCGCTAGGCCACTGTACCAGGTCGCATAAGTTTGGGACATTATCACTCCCATTTTTAGGATGGATTGAAGGGCTCTAGAGAGACGGTCTCTAAAAGCCTGAATGAATGCCTGGTCCCCACGATCTGGGTTTGCTTGTCCTGAACATTCCTGGTAAACCCTAAATAATCGTTCCCCATACTCAGAGGCCCCTTCCCCTTTATGCTGTTTAGTGGTCGTGATTTTGCTCCAGTTTGTGGGAGCATTTCCTAATGCCAGCTGGATCTCTTCTTTAAAATGGGTGAAGGGGGCCTACTGGGCATCTATCTCAGCTGTAAGGGCAACGGCATGTGTCCATTGTCCCCCCCATAGTCTTGGACTGCTATGGCTTTGGGTCCACCAGCTACCTGTCCCCATTTGTCCGCTTGGCAGGCTGCCCAGACCAGCTGGTGTATATCCCTCAAGTACAGTTGGTGCCCTACCTGTATACTATCTAGCTCTTCCCAGAACCTCGTGTTTGCAATTTGGGGCTGTAATTTGCCCAGGAAGGCTGTGATCTGTTGCCCCGGGGTAAAGGGTTTATAGTTTGCTTTTGGCTGCAACTCTGCTCCCCCCTCTAGCGACTAGCGCTAGATTATATTCTTGCACCTCCTGCTCTGCTGCGGGTGCAGTTGGTCCCTGCTGTACAGTTTCGTAGGAGGGGAAAGAGTCAGTCTCCCTACCCTCCTATACTTTTTCTAATCTTTGTTCTGGCTCCTGTATCCTATCCTCCAGCTCCTCAATTCATTCTTGGCCTTTTCTCCACCTGCTAGTGGAGGCACTTATTTGTTCAATCAGGCCTGCTAAGAGGTACATTAACATTACCTCTACCTTTTTAGCTACTAATGTTTGGGATGGGTCCCAACCACCTTTCTTCATCTGTTGTGTCAGCGCTAGTCTGTCTGTCTTGTATTTCTCAATAAATAAAAATCCTGATCTGCCATCTCGCAGATTGTGTACCCTGGATACCACCAACGGTAAATGTCCTTAACCAGTGGACTTCTCTACCCCCGGCCACTAATATTGTCCTAGCACCATCATGCGGCCGTGGCAGCCTCCTGGCAAGGTGTGCTCTCTATGGGTGGGACTTCTCTCCCTTCCCGCCACCACTACTAGTCGGTACCTATTGGTCGGCTGGGATGTTGGTTCAATAGGATGTGCTCTGTACTGGGGCTCCTCTACCCTCCCGGCCACCTCTACTGTTCCAACACTGACTGATAAACCCAGAAACCGACCTCTAGCTGGTGTGCTCTCTATCGGGGGGGACCTTTTACCCTCCCGGCCACTGCCACTATTCAAGCTCTATCGCTCTACTACGGACTGACAGGGTATCACTGTTACTCAGTGACCACGCTTCCCACCTCGGTAACGTGCTGCTCCACTGGAGTTTGGCTGTTGGTCAGAGTGATCAGCTCATTTTCCTCACTACTTCAATTTGAAACACAATAACATACAGCATCCAACCTTCGACCCGGCTCTAACTGGACTAACCATCACGTGGGGGGGCTACTCCTCTTAACAACTGGTTTGGGGCATGGTTTTTTAGGCAGGCGCTACCTTGTCCTCTGGTCGTTTCAGCACAAGAAGCTGGTTATCACATCAGTTAGTATACTTTCCCACTTATGGTTCACAGGCATGCACTTACACTTAACACATTACAATGGTATACCCCTTTAAACTGTGTCTTTGGCCCGGTCTGACTCTTCCCATTTGTAGATTCAAAGTATCTCTTCCCCTGGCTCTCGTGGCCTTTGACCAGATCACCAGGAATAGGAGACCCTGCTTGCAGCACCAGTGGTTATGGGGAAAATCACCAGTCTCAGAGCCAGCATCAGGATTTAATGACAGAGTTTATTGTACAAAGAAACCAGAGCTCTGGGGAGAGAGAGAGAGACATCTATCAGCACAGCTCTCTCACCCTCAGAGCACATGTCACGATATTTTATACATTTTATGGTATAATGGAACAAATATTGAATCTTTGTTTGTACAACATGGTTTGTTTACAGAAAACATTACAGAGTCATTGTCAATTTCAGAGGATGGTACAGAGTCATTGTCAATTTCAGCAGCTATGCAGAAGTCCATTGCTGTAGCAATTGATCATGATCATTCTTCCTGAGAAGGGAGATCGTTTTCCATTACTGCAAATCTAGCATATTAACACTTATATACAAGCAGTCTCAGGTAGTTAACATTTCTATTGAAAGTTGTAGCTGGATCAGGCACTTCAAATGTTATTGATGTGTCTTCTGTCCCACACCCACCTTTAAACTAATTATCTATGTTCTGTGTCTATTGTGCTGGTTTTCTGTTGGCCTCAGGCAGTATCTGTTAATGCTTCACTGTACTTTTCCATGTAATGGCGCAGCGGCCATCTTGTATGGTAAGTGATCGACTGATGACTCAGCGGCCATCTTGTGTCTGTGTGCCCTGTGTCAACATGCCCCCGTTAACTCCCACTTCACCTGCTTGGAACACATTGATATTGTTAAGACTAGAGGTCACAATGGCATAGATGAGGCAGGGACAACGTTGTTGATGTTATGGAGGTGAAAACTGATGGTCACATTAGTGTTGCAGATTTTTAAAATTCTCATCTTATTTTTCAAATCCCTTCATAGCCTCAATCCCTCCTAACTTTGTTACTTCCTCTAATGCAACAACACTCCAAGATCTCTACATTCCTCCTATTCTGGCTTCTTGCTCCAATTTCCATCAACCCAGCATTAATGACTATCTTTAGGTCCTAGGTTCAAAACTATGTAATTCCTCCCGTAATACTCTTTGCATCTCTAGCTCACTCTAATCCTTCAAATCTACCTCTCGACAAAGTTTTAACCTATCAAGTCTGATTATATGCTCAATTACTGTTTCTTAACACTCCTGTGAAGTGCCTTGGGATTTTATATTCCACTAAGGCACCTTTTAAATGCCTTAGTGTAATAATTCCTTGGTTGAGTTGAGAGATACAGGATTAGCCACTAGACAGATCTTATGAAACAGAAGTTTGACTTAAGCACTACCAATGCTTTGTGAGGCATTACCATTGTCTTAACAGGATTGATTCAGAACAAAGCTAACAGCTCAAAACTGAACACTCATGAGGCCCAGCAAAATTGTGTTTTCTCACGTTATGTAACCTCATGGCCCAGCATATCCTTTACAATACCGTCACTGTAAAGATTTGGAATCAACCTGAGGCATGCAGGGGAGCATACCATTAATAGGGATACAACATGATATAGACAAGGTAAAGCAAGTTCTAGGTTCTGCCACATTCAGTGGTGAATGGTGGTGGGCAGGTAAATAACTGACAAGAGGAGGAAGCTATGCAGATATCACCTTGCTCAATGAATGGAGAGCCCAGGATATCAATGCAAAAGACAAGGCTGAAGCATTTGCAACCACCTTAGTCAGAAATGCTGAGTAGATTACTATCCCAGTCTCATCCTGAGGTCAGAAGCATTAGAGATCCCAATCTTCAGCCAATTTGATTCAGTTAATGTACTGATTCATTTGTAGAATCACAACTGTGAGATCCCACATAGATCGTCTATCATTCCCTAGATGTTCAGAACAACTGTCACCTTCACAGCCACTGGGAGGGGATCGCCTCCCATTCCTGCAGCCCCTCAGATCCCACCCCAGCATCCAGCATTACTATATCCTGAGACATACAGAGCCTGCGTCAGCACTGCACCTTGCTCATCATCAGGAATCTGGGCTTAGGACTGCTGGGCCTAGCAGACACCTCAGGGATCCTGAAGGGGCCTGTTACTGTGAACTCAACATGATCTCAATGCTCTTTGAGACCCACCACAGGGATCTCCCGATTTTGGAGAGCATGTCCCACATGTAGGTGTGAAATATCCTGTCAAAGGCCTTCTCCAAGCCCAGGCTGTTGAAGGAGGTGTCCATCGCCCTGTCCTGTGCATGGGCAATGGTATCCCTGAGGAGCACAAGGCCCTCAGAGATTGTCATGCCTGGTACAGGACTAAGTTGTTCAGAGTGAATCACTGATTCCAAGACAGACCTGATCCAGTTGGCGATGATCTTGGACAGGATGTTGTAATTTGCATTCAGGAGTGAGATTGTTTGCCAATTTCTGATTTTGTCTCTTCCCATTTCCGCATGTAGTTGAAGGTGATGCTACCCATTCTCATGGAATTGCACATGCTCCTGCCAATGATTTGGCCAATCATGTCAGAATCAACTCTTCCAAAGAGTTAATCCAACTCTCTGGCTCTTTCCCCATGTCACTGCAATTTTTGTCCTTCAAGTGTTTCACAATTTCTGATCAAAACCGAAATATTTATTCAGCAGACTGTCAACAATGCATTTTAAATCCTCAACCAATCTCTTTTGCTCTCATGTTTTTCCCAAAACGTTGTACCCAGAATGGAAACAGTAGTCGCACTTCAACAAAACCAGTGTTTTGTGTAGTTATTGGTTAATTTCAAGTCTTCTATATCCTTTCTCTCTATATATTAATCCCAGGATCTAGTATACTTTAGTAACTTTGTTTTTTTTGGTTTTTCCTGCCACTGTCAAAGATTTATGCACAAACATTTCCATTCAGCTTCCTTTTATAATTGTACTGACAGTATATATTGTCTCTCCTCATTCTTCTTATTCAAACATACTCCCTCACATTTTTCTGTGTTGAATATAATCTGTTGTTTGCTTGTCAACGCCACCAGCTTGTCTCACCCTCTTAAAGCCTATTATCATATTCCTCTCAGCTTCCAAGTTTCATGTCACTTGCAAATTTGAAAATTGTGCCCTTTAATCCCAAATCCAAGTAACTAATATATCTCAAAAAAAGCAATGATCCAAATAATGAAGGTTGAAGACTGTAAATATTTCCTCACAGTCTGAAAAACATTCATTCATCACAACTTAATTTTCTATCTCTTAGCCATTTTTTAAACTAAGTTGCAACTCTACATTCTATCCCATGGGCATCAATTTTATTAATAAGCCATCTGTTGTTTTAACGTTCAGTGGTGGTTTTGTCCAACTCAACTGTTCCAATGCTATCTCCCCTCCACTCTCCATAGCTTGACTTCTTCTGCCTGTGTTCACCAGCATGAATTGGCTCTAGGCCCACCAACTTGCCAAATTTAAAACTTCATCTTTCCATTGTCCTTCAACCCCACCAATCTCTACCATCACCACCTCCAAATCTTTGTAAACCAATCCTGACCCTACAACCCTTCAAGTACTTGGTGTTCTTCCAACCAGTCTCATGTTCATCCCACCTTTACGTCATTGCTGCTTTAATTTTCCTGTTAAAACCTGCTTCTTTGGCCAAGCTTATCATCCACACACCTTTTACCAACTTTTTTGACTTGACTATTTCAACAATTACAAATTGCTGCATTCTCTCTGATTATTGTCAGTCACGGAGCGATTTGTTTTGTCATAAAACACACCATTTCCTACATGCTAATGGCAGATGACAATGCTGAATATCAAGATTATATGTTTTAGTCAGACTCTGACATCTGCAAATTCTGACGAACATCAGAGGTTTTTGGACTTCTCTGTGTGACAGACCTCCTCATTAATTAACTGAGACTCAATGCTGTCAGTGCTAGCAGAATCAGTTTTTATTTAGTAGTCTACAGCAACCAGAGGATCAGAGGCGAGGGTGGATTTCAGTGGCTGTCCTGCTTCTGAGCCATGTTCCTAATCATTTCCCAATTACTTCCAGATTAGAAACAGAGGTCAACTCAAACATAGCAGGCAGGCTGTCCTGGTTTCCCTGTTGGGAACAAACTACTTTTGTTGCCTGCTGGGAGGATGTTGAGGTCCTTAAGTTACCTTAATTTGTGGCAAGTCAGGAAAGTCACCCATGCATTTTCTTGCCCAGAACATCGTTGCTGAGGTGTCAATCTGCCTGATTGTTTGCCCTTCCCACCATCTCTAAGGAGGGAACTATCCATTTCTTTTTTGGAGATGTTGTCTTTTGAGTGCATGTTTAACTACGGGTCCAGCTGCCCTCTCAGGTTAACATTTAAGGTCCCAATGACAATATTTCAAAGATTAGCAGGGGACTCTTCCAGATGTCGTAGTCCACATTTACTCCTGAAACAAAATGTTCATTATCTTGTTTATTTATAAACTGTTGTTCGTGGACTCTTCTGTGCCACATTTCCTACATAATAATGACATACTTCAATGGTTGCAAAGCATTTTGCGACATCCTGCAGTGGTGAATGATGCTGAATGAATGCATTACCTTTTAATCATTTTAGTTTCCTGCATTTCATCACTAGATCAGACAGCATTGTGCTGGATATTAGCCTGAAGGCCAGGGTGGGGGTGCTGAGCAGGGAGGACAGTTGTTTTGATGTCAGGAAAACCAAAAAAAATGCAGCTTATCTACATGTCCTGCCGAATTTTAGTGGCAGGGTGAAATGACACTTCAGTCGCAGTTTGCAGCTATTTTGAGAAGTCGTGGATTGGATAGACCTTGGACACCAAGTCACAGTTGGTGTGTGAAGGGAAAAGAGAGATCAGAGTTTCCAAGGGAGATCAGAAAGATTGAGAGAAGATTGGAAGGGCCCAGAGTAGATGAATGGAATTGGAAAAGTATAGCAGAAGAGTTCAGAGGGCCAGAGAATGAAACCAGAGGAATCATGAATGAAGGGGACTGTGAGAATATTGGAAATACTAGTGAGGTCAGGGTGACAAGATAAGAAGGATCAGGAGAGAAGAAAGATCAGTGAGGAGGGCATGTGATGTGGCTGAGGCAGATAAACTAGATCCTGCAGCTAAGTAGAAAAATACTGACCGCCTGGATCCATCAGTCCTCACTTTTCTTTCGTGGCAAGATTTCTGAGACCTGGGAAACCCAATCGGTCCAGTTTGAGTTTCAGTTGATGGTTATGTTGCCTCGTTATAACCTTGAAACAACCAACCTTAGACCTGCAAGCAGATTACATTCCCCCCGCTCCACTGATAGCCTTGCTTCCTTTAGCCTGTGTGATAGGTTGGGCTGTGTTTCAGATTTTGTTTTACATCTTTGCAGGTCACCCAAACAAAACCTGCATGTTTCAGAAAGTCATCCTTTTCATATTTATTATTTCCCTTAATTAAATAAACAGATATGAAAAGTTACATTTTCTGCTTAGCATTAATCACAGGACTGAAAATACCTATAATGAAGTATTTAAAGGGTATAGATTTAAAATGTTTGGTTTCCAAGCATGTGCTTAATTGCCTAGAATGTGATGTGATAAAATGCTTTTATTGCCCGTCTGATTGAATGAGAAAGTGTTCCTTTGAATTTGTATTTGTACAAAAGTGGAATAAGAGGCAGCATACCCTTCCAGAGTGATTTCCTTTGTGTCCCATACACAATCAAATGCAGGACAATTAACAGTTGTCAGCAGACAAGGACACTCAATATTCTGATTAAACATTTATTAAATCGGTCCCCTACCTCTGGGTTTCTGGCTGGCTTATTAACTTGTTTTTTCTCATAATGTTGTCTAAAGATCGTGTGCATGATTTATTTATTTATCCCAATAATCTTGCAGAAAACTAGTCATTGTGATTGGACACTTGAATGCTGATGAGAAATTTAATTGTGAACTGCTAATCACCTAAATATATAAAAGCAGGTGAAATCCTGCTTTGGCCACAGCTTGGTATGAAGTGGGACTAGATAACAATGGACAAAACCAATAATGCTAAATCAGAATTGTGCAGTTTTGATTGCCAGTATTTTTGGATTTCTTTAATTGAGTGTTTTTTTTTAATCTGCTGTTTTATTACTTTTAATTTTCTCTCCTAAATACAGATTCCTTCATGTTGAGTAACTTGATGATGTGATTCCAAATGTTTATAAATTTCATGCTTCTGCTAAAAAAAATTCTAACTCTTCCCACATTAAAAATTAATAAATCTTTCAAAAATTAAAAATATAATTGTAAAAGGACAACATAGTGACTCAGTGGTGAACATTGTTACTTCACAGTGCCAGGGAGCCAGGTTCAAGTGACTGTCTGTGTGGAGCGTGCACCTACTCCCTGTGTCAGCATGAGTTTCCTCCTGGTGCTCCTGTTTCCTCCCACAATCCAAAGACATATAGTTTAGATGGAATAGCCATGGGATATGTAGGGTTACAGGGATAGGATAGGGAATTGCATCTGGGTGGGATGTTCTTCGGAGGGTCAGTATGGACTCGATGAGCTGAGTTTGATTAACTTAATTCATCATTATTTCTCATCTTTCAATACTAGGATTAGATTTCCTACAGCGTGGAAACAGGCCCTTCGGCCCAACAAGTCCACACCGTCCCTCTAAAGAGTAACCCACCCAGACCCATTTCCCTCTGACTAATGCACAAATGGGCAATTTAGAATGGCCAATTCACCTGACCTGCACATCTTTCGATTGTGAGAGGAAACCGGATCACCCAAAGGAAACCCACGCAGACACGGGGAGAATGTGCAAACTCCACACAAATAGTTGCCCGAGGCCGGAATCGAACCTAGGTCCCTAGTACTGTGAGGCAGCAGTGCTAACCACTGAGCCACCATGCCGCCGAAGTAGGAGTGTGGCCATACTTGTTCGGAAGAATCTCCCATTTAAGTTGTTAGCATCTGTTTAAGACATACACGGGAGATTAGTAATCCTTAAAGCTTTGATAAATGGGGAAGAATAGGGGATCTTAAATGTCTACTGTCTCCCGACCTACCTCCTCAACCTCCTGGTGGATGCACTTTCTAAAGTGGTTAGCCTTGCATCTCAGTATATTATCCTGGGGGGTGATTTTACTTGTCTAATAGATCTTGTGATAGACAGATTGCCCAAAGGCCCCTCAATATCTTCTTCATGGTCTAAGCAATTAAGAGATTTGTGTGTTGAACTAGGATTGGTAGACATTTGGAGGCGCCTTCACCCTACCAGCAGGGATTTTAAGTTTTTTTCCAATCCGCACAAATGCTAAATCTGGATTGATTTTTTTTTGACTCCCGCAGTGCATTTGGGCTCGGTGGTGTCATGTACAATTGGCAATATCACTATTTCTGATCAGACTCTAGTGCATCTAATGGTAAAGAGTAAGGATACAATGGTAGGTTCGAGGCATTGGTGACTGGACCCCTTCATCCTTGTGGATAGCACGTTTATTGAATTCTTTTCCACTGAATTCAGGATTTGTTATACATTAATTCATGCTTAGCCAGTAATCCATCCATTCTCTGGGAAACTGCTAAAGCCTATGCTAAGAGTTAGTTATTTCCTATTCTGCCAGTAAAAACTGGCAGAAGGGTGAGCAGCAATGCTTGCTTGAAACACGGCTGAAGGCAGCCAAGACTTTGATAGGCCATTGCTGACTAAATTACAGAGGATCACGCTGCTTCAGACAACACTGAACTCCATGCTCTCACAGACAGCTAAGAAGGAGCTAACATTCGAAAAATAAAGGTTGTTTGAGCTTGAAGATAAACCAGGCAAGTACTTAGCCTGCCTTGCCTGGAAGAGGAGGGCTCCGAAGCCAGTACCTCGATTAGGGAAGGTACTGGAAATTTAACCCATGGTTCTAAATAATTAACATGGTATTGTGGAAGTTTTACTCCAACTATACCAGTCTGAAAGTTGGGAGGATGGGCAGGCTAGGATGAAGTTTTTTTTTAAGAATTTGGACCTCCCAGGAGTGACCCCTGAGCAAGAGTCTTTTCTTAATGCCCCACTGTCAATGAAGAGGTGCAGGAGGTTGTGAGGCAGCTCCAGAATGGAAAGGCATCTAGTCCTGCTGGACTTCCCAGTGAATTTTATAAGAAATTTATAAATGTACTGTCAGGACCGATGCTTAGTATGTTTAATGATTCACACAGTTGTGGCCTCCTCCCACCATCTTTAAGGGAGGTAAACATTTCTCTTATCCTTAAAAAAGGAAGGCCCCGGAGAACTGTGCTTTCTATAGGCCCATCTCACTCCTTAGTGTTGATTTCAAAATCCTATCTAAGACTTGCATTAAGACTAAAAACTGTGTTTCCCTCCATCATTAAGGAGGATCAAATGGGTTTTATAAAGGTAGCAGATCATCTAATAATGTCAGGAAGTTACTTAGTATGACCCAAGTATGTCAACAACAATTGGTACAGGGATTAGTCCTCTCTCTAGACGTGAAGAAAACATTTGACTAGGTCGAGTGGTCGTACCTTTTTTTTTTACTTTAAAGTGGTTTAGCTTTGGTGAGGTTTTTATCAGGTGGGTAAAAGTTCTTTATAGTGATCTTCTTGTCATGGTTCTCACCAATGGTGTGCAGTCAAGCTATGTTAATGTTCTTAGAGGCAGTTGACAAGGCTGTCCTGATCACTGTTGCATTTTACATTGATAATTGAACCGCTGGCGGAGGCAATACATATGTATCCCAACATATCTGCTCCAGGAGTGAAAACAAACTCACATAAGATTAAAAATCACACAACACCAGGTTATAGTCCAACAGGTTTAATTGGAAGCACTAGCTTTCCGAGTACCGCTCCTTCATTACCTGAGCTTTTTATTAAACCCAACAGTTTCAGAGCCTCATCTGATACAATACATTCATTCGTTTAGCAGCTTTTCAGGTTACAAGATCAATTTTGCGAAATTTGAGACCATGCCCATAGGTTGTCTCCCAAAAATGACTGGTCCTGAGGGCAAATCTCGAATTCCCTTTGGTCACAGGAGGGCTTTCTCTACTTAGGTATATTCAATACTCCCGTCTTTGATCAATTATTTAAAACCCATTTTGCCCATTTAATCGAAAGAATCAAACAAGAACCTCAAAGATAGGAGGCACTTCCGATCTCTTGGTTAAGTCGGATAGCCCTTATTAAAATGAACATTCTCCCCCGCCTGCTGTATCTTGTGCGAATGCTTCCTTTAATCTTTACTAAGCAAACATTTAGGAGACTGAACGGCTGGTTCAGTTCTTTCGTCTGACATCACAAGCGACTACTTATTAAATTAACTAAATTACAACTACCCCACGGACCGGGAGGAATGGACATCAAAGATGTTAAAAACTGCTATCTTATGCGAATGACTGGGCCTGGGGAGACCCTCACTCACTATGGTTAGACACTGAAGCATCTCAGACAAAATGCCCCCTTACTAGCTTGCTGTTCTTGGACACAATGAGGACAGTTAACGAATATTGCCATAGCCCAATAATTATTAACACTGTTAAACCATGAAGTGAGGGCAATATTGCCAAAACATCATTTTTTTACACCCATAGTTGGTATGCCGGGTTTTCAGCCAGGGATGATGGACTTGGGGTTTAAACTGTGGGCAGTTGCCTGGGTGACTTTTTCGAGGGGGATATACTGATGTCTTTTGACCAGTTGGCTCAGAAATACGAGTTGCCCAGTAGGGACCTTTTCGTTTTTTTCAAATTAGAAATTTCATACAAAAAGAGACCACACTTTTAACTGACTCTTGTAGATCTGACATGGAGAAGAGAATATAGAATACTGAGAATATATTTTCTGTCAGTAATGTCTATCACCTATTGGCAGAGGGCTCTCGGATGAGTGCAAGCGGCTCTGTAAGGTTTGGGAAAGGGAGGTGAGCGTTGAGATCTCTTCTGAAGTATGGGAGGATATCTGGGAAAATGCAAGAAGGATCTCGATTTGCAATAAGACCCACGCCTTGCAATTGAAGATTCTTAACAGGGTCCACTTGGCTCCAGACCGTCTCTCAAAATTTAAAGTGGGAGTGTATCCAATGTGTCCTAAATGCAAAATGAGTACAGGTACGCTCTATCATTGTCTCTGGTCATACCACAGGCTGCAGGCATACTGGAGCGCTGTGGTAGGCGAAATAGAGAGGGTCTTGGTGACAGAGGCGGAGGTGGATCCAGTATCTCCTCTTCTTGGCCCAGCTAATCTACTTTCATTAGACACGCACAAAAAAAATTTTTTTAGTATCCTCACTTATTATGCAAGAAAGAACATTCTGTTAGGGTGGGTGTCTAAAATCCCCCTGGGATTGTCAGGCTGGCATAAGCTAGTTATTGAACACATCCCTTTGGATTATCTTACCAGTATGGTGCACTGAGAATTTTTATTAGACGTGGCAGCCCTTTTTGGATTACTTGGATGCAGATTTGTCTGCCATACTAATAAGGGCCTTTATAGAGCCAAGATGATTCTGAAACTGGTATCCAGAGAGGAAAAATTACGAACACATGAATATGTATAAATTTATGTTCTCAATGGTCAAGGGCTATTTCTTTGTTTCGCTGAGCTGTATTATCATTATTACTGACATGATTTATTAGTTAGTTATTAGTTATTATTTATTTATGTAATTAGTGGGTTTTTTGTATTGTTTTCAATTGTTATGTTTTGTGTTTGTTGTAATACTCAAAAAATTCCCATTTTTCAATAAAAAATATAGAATAATGATATTGTATTAAGTGTTTAAAATGATGCCACTTTTAAATATTACTTGTTATTGGATTATTTTCATAGTAAGCTATTTTTATTGTAATAAATTATCCAGTTCATATATTTAATGTAGCATGGGAGTTTATTTGAATAATAGTAACAACTCAGCGATTTAAGTGAGCTATGTCATGAAAAACGGTTCCTAAAAACAGTCTTTGTGATGTGAGAGACATTTGACTCAATCAGTTTACCTGCAGATTAGGATCTGTGGAACAGTATTTACTTCAACCAATAGTTACTAGTTTCTAGAGATTTTAGCCAGTAGTCACTAGCAACATATGAACAGGAGGAGGCCCCTTTAGCCACTGAAATCTGACCCATCACTCATTTAGATTGTGGCTCTCTGTATCATAATTCAATTTACTGGCATTGCTTACATACCCCATTTTTCCTTACTTAACCAAAAACTACCAATCACAGTTCTAAAATTTCTAACTGCTCCCAAAGCTCAACAGCTTTTTGCAGGAGAGCACACCTTCTGTGTGAAGAAATACTTTCTGACCACCCCCATGAATGGCTGAGCTCTAATTTTAATTGCACTCAGTTAGCCCATCTAGACATGTTATGACACACCTCCACAAGCGCTTCTGGCCTAGCACTGCAATACAAGACCCCTACCTCTGATGTCAATGTTATGCTCCCTTATTATGGACATCCAAAATGCCAAAATAATTGGATGTTTTTGATCATGAGGGCTGATCTGCTGTTAAATCATTCTGAATCTGTGGGTGGCACGGTGGCTCAGTGGTTCGCACTGCTGTCTCACAGCACCAGGGTCCTGGGTTCGATTCCCGCCTGTCTGTGCAGAGTTTGCACATTCTCCCTGTGTCTGCGTGGGTTTCCTCTGGGTGCTCTGGTTTCCTCCCACAATCCAAAGATGTGCAGGCTAGGTGCATTGGCCATGCTAAATTGCCCAGTGTTAGGTATGTTAGTCAGGGGTAAATATAGGGTAGGGGAATGGGTTTGGGTGGGTTTCTCTTCGGATGGGTGATGTGGGCCTGTTTCCACACTGTAGAGAATCTAATCTAATCATAATTTTCAGTCCTAAATGCATAAATTCCTTAATTGTTATTTCTCTCTATCTTGTAACTCTTTATTCAATCAAATCTCTTAATTATCTTAAACATCTCAATAGTGGGTTTAGAAAAGTTAGTTGGTGTATATATCACTGTAAAGTGTCTGAGGAAAAATACAGGTGAGCTGAAAGCTCAGAGAGGCACATGGAAGAATGATGTAGCTGTAATGGAGACATGGTTGAAAGATGGGCAGGATTCCTGGTCCTTGGGTATGCAGACAAGAAAGAGAGGGTTTAGAAAAGGAGGGGTTTTTTGCAATATTAATGAAGGAATCAATTATAGCAGTGAAGGGGGATGATATCTTGTGGGTGGTGTGGGCCTGTTTCCACACTGTAGAGAATCTAATCTAATCATAATTTTCAGTCCTAAATGCGTAAATTCCTTAATTGTTATTTCTCTCTATCTTGTAACTCTTTATTCAATCAAATATCTTAAACACCTCAATAGTGGGTTTAGAAAAGTTAGTTGGTGTATATATTACTGTAAAGTGTCTGAGGAAAAATACAGGTGAGCTGAGAGCTCAGAGAGGCACATGGAAGAATGATGTAGCTGTAATGGAGACGGTTGAAAGATGGGCAGGATTCCTGGTCCTTGGGTATGCAGACAAGAAAGAGAGGGTTTAGAAAAGGAGGGGTTTTTTTGCAATATTAATAAAGGAATCAATTATAGCAGTGAAGGGGGATGATATCTTGAAAGGATCATCAAATGAGGCCCTACGGATAGAACTAAAGAAACACAAAAGTGGGGAAACGTGGTGCTGGGTGTGTGTAGCTGCTAGACAGTCAGGAAGAGGTAGAGGTTCAAATATGTAATCAAATTTCAGAGAAGTGTAGGAATAGTAGTAGTGGTGAGTGGTGCTGGGTGTGTGTAGCTGCTAAGTAAAAACAATGACTGCAGATGCTGGAAACCAGATTCTGGATCAATGGTACTGGAAGAGCACAGCAATTCAGGCAGCATCCGAGGACAGGCAAAATTGACGTTTTGGGCAAAAGCCATCAGGATGTGTAGCTGCTAGACAGTCAGGAAGAGGTAGAGGTTCAAATATGTAATCAAATTTCAGAGAAGTGTAGGAATAGTAGTAGTGGTGAAGGATTTTACTATGCAAATACTAACTAGGATAGCTTCATCTGCAAGTTAGGGAGGGAGATGAAGAAGACTTAATTGTAGAGGTTATAACCAAGAAATCCATGGATGACACAAAAATTGGTAGTATGGTAAGTAATGAGGAGGATAGCTGTAACCTGCAGAAGGATATCAATGGACTGGTCCAGTGGACAGAGCAGTAGGAAGGCAACTCCCCATATGCTGCCTTAACCACCTTGTCTACCTGCCCTGCTGCCTTCAAGAAGCCAAGGACATGTACACAAAAACCCTCTGATTCCCTCTACATCCTCGGGTCCTACATCCAACATATCTCTCTTGACTTGCTAATTAGTCATCCCAAAATGCATCATTTAACACTTTTCAAGATTAAATTCAATTTACCACTGTTCAACCCGTCTGACCAGTCCATCTATATCTTATTAGGGCACAACAAGAGTCCTGAGTTTTTTTTGTATTGAGGCTGCAGCAGAGATTTACCAGGATGCTGCCTGGGCTGGAGATTTGAGCTATGAGGAAATATTGCACAGGCTGGAAATGGTTTCCTTGAAACTGTGAAGATTGTGAGGGGACCTGCTAGAGGTGTAAAATATTGAGGGATATGGATGAGTGGGCACCTTTTCTGTTAGTAAAGGAGCCAATAACCAGAGGCAGATGTTTAAGATAGGAGGTAAAAGGCTAAGAAGGGAGTTGAGAAGAAGTATTTTCATCCAGAAGGTGCTCGGTGTCTAGAACTCACAAAAGCTGGTTAAGTCCGTTTTTTTTCTAACATTTACAATGTTCATTTGATGTGAGATAGCCTCCAAAGCTATGGACTATGTGCTTGAAATTGGGATTAGTGTAGTTAGATCTTTGTTGACCAGCACAAACACAACAGACCAAATGTCTGAATCTAATTGCATCATCCCATAATCGTCTACTTTCAAGGCAATATAAGCCTAGTCTTTGAAAAAGTGCGAGAACTGTTGGTCTGAGATTTGTGACCTATGGACCAAATTGAAGACTGTAGGATGTCAAAATTAGAAAGTGGAATGTGATTTTTAAATAAAGAAATCCTTATCATAGATGCTATTGATCTGAATTATTCATAATGATAAAAACACCTCTTGAATTGTGATTGCCATATCAAGTACAATAAGCAATAGGCCCTGCTCAAAGTTTGATCAATGCCTTTAACATTTGGTAGTTGTTGAACTACATAATGTACCTCCTCTTAAAGAATAACATTAATGTATCATTAAATAACAGTATTCATCTTTATTAAAACATTCTCAGATTTTTAACAAGTAAAAATTAATTAGCTAAAAGTTAAACCAAGCAAAGAGGATAATGCCCCAAAGCTTGATCAATGCAGTTGGTTTAATAAAGGTCTTAAAAGATAGAAAGGTTTAAAAGGAATTCAAAATGGGCCGAATGGCTTCTTTTTCCACTGAAGGGATTCTATTTTTCTATAAAAGTTTAACACTTACAAATGTTTTGTGAACTTCATACCTTCAAAAAAAACTGCACTTAATAGAGTGCCTTCCATGATCTCTGGAGTGCTAGCTTTCCAGTCGACTAAGTACTTTCAAATGTATTCAATGCTGTAATGTAAGAAATGTGGTAACCAATTTGTGCAGAGATAAATGTCCTGATAATCAGTTTTAATGGTTGTGGTAATTTTGCATTAAATAAGCAAAGTTACTGTGGAGAACTGGCAATGCTTGAATCCTGTCATGGGATCTTTTATGTTCATGTGAGAGCTGAAAGGAATGGGTTAATCTTGTCATCAAAAGACAGCAACTCTGGCAGTATAACACTCATTCAATATCATTGAAGTTTCAGGGAATATTTTGTGTTTAGTGTTCTAGAATAGGACATGAGTTCTGAACATTCTGGCTCAGGGGCAGGAATGCTAACATTCAGATATGAGGGAGGATGAGTGATGATCATTCAGGAAGATGTTCGAGGTCTGATATTTGACTGACAATCTTTTAAACCAATACAACTTTATTAGGTTCTCCCTTTATGAATTTGCAAATCACAGTACTTAGTTTGCAATTGAAATTAAAACAGAAATTAAATCACCTTCAGATGTTGTTCCAGAAAATAAATGAATTGAACAATAATGACATTAGCTCATTGTGCAATTACTTTAATCTTTAGAAGCTTGTGTTACAATTAAAACTTCCAACAAATTACTGCATAAATTGGACAAGGGTGTTCAAAATCACAAAATGTTGCCAATAGCTGAGCATGGGGAGGCCTTCTTGTGGTGCAATGATAGTATCCCTACCGCGAGATGGAGAAGCCGACATTCAAGTCCCACAAACTCTAGTGGTGTGTAATTAAATTTCTGAACAAGTTGATTAGAAAACTAGATTAATTGTACTTTTGAAAAGCTGAACATGATTTTGGAGAATTTCTGTTGTTCCACCTGTTATAAATTCCGAACTGAAGCTAAGGCCGAGTGCCTGTGACGATTAATGTCTTCAAAGTAATTTTAAAAGGACTGTTGCTCACTGCTTTTCCCTGGAGGTTTCTGTCCACAAATCATGCTAGGGCAAATAACAAACCAGCAATTATAGGTGGTGTCTTGTTGAAGCATTGATCTTGTCTGTTGGCTGAGAGGTGACTAGAGATCCATGATGCTTCTTTTTATGAAGATCTACTGAACCACAAACCAATGAGAAGGTGGTGAGGCCACCATTGTGCTTTCCTGTAAAATCGGGACCCATGAGGAACATTTTGCCTACTGAGAGCTGCTAGCCAATAAGAGGCCAGCTGCTGTTCTGCACCATTGTGGAGGCTGCGGCTGCTGCCAGAGGGACAGTCTCTGTGGTCCCAGGATTGTGGAGGAACTCAGGCCACAGGTAATTAATGTCAGGGGGATGGTTTCATGGTGGAAGAGGGCATGGGGAGATCAACAGCATGAGTAGGTGTTGTAGTTCTCAGCAGGTTTATACATTTCCCAATGGTGACCTTCTCAGTCAGTCACAGTGTGCCTTTGAGAAGGCCACACACAGATCATAAAATCCCGATGGTGTGGAAGCAAGCCATTCAGCCCATCAAGTCTACACCAACCCTTCAAACAGCTTCGCACCCAGACCAACGCCCCCTTTCCCAGCCCTTATTCTATCCCTGTATTTCCTGTGGCTAATCCATCTAGCCAGCACCTCCATGGACACTATGGGCTATTAAGCATAGCCAATCCACCTAACCTGCACATGTTTGGACAGTGGGAGGAAACCTGATCATCTGGCAAAAGTCCACACAGATACAGAGAAAATGTGCAAACTCCACACAGACAGTCAGCCAAGGGTGGAATCAAACATGAGGCAGCAGTGCTAACCACTGACCCACTGTGTTGCCCTCATTTCAGTTTCAGCTGCTGAGCACACTGCATGATGACAGGCCCACTGTAGCTGGGTTTATCCGAGAGACAGGGGGATGTGATGTTTAAGTGGTTATTAATTGGCCATTTAATGGCCTCACTTGGTGGCTGGGTGTGAAGTTCAACCATGAGCCTTCCCAACCACCACTTAACACTGGCAGAGGTTGGATGGCAGTGGGGTTCAGGTACACCATCATCCCTCCTAATTAATTGCCCTTCCTGCCTCCAACCTTGCCAGCTGAGAAACCAGAAGATTCCACTCTTTATTTTTATTGTCCAAGCATGGGATTTTTGTTCACAAGGTTTGAATCATATTGTTATTGGGCTTGATATTTGCCTTGATTGGAAGTGGAGCAAAAGGGAAAAAAAGGATCATATTGTAAACAAACCTGGTGAACAAGAGTTCTTTCAATGTCGCTGGGTCAAAATCCCAGATCTTCCTCCTGCATTGTGGATCTGCCAACACCAAATGGACTTCAAAAAGACAGCTCATCACCACCTTCTCAAGGGCAACAACTGCTGGTCAATAACTGCTGTGTCAGTCAGCAATACCTACATCCCATGAATGAATCAAAATTCATTCCAATGTTGAAGAAGAAACAGTTTAAATGGACATCAATCCAATGGTCTCTTTGAAAGAATGAGAAATCCAGTTTTTAGTAAAGGAAGATATAGTTATGTTTTATATTATTATAATTATAAACTTTGGGTATTAAACACCATTTTTCACAGATAAGTGATTAACTCTTTAAAAGTCCGAATCAAGAAAGTGCTTAATTTGTGCCATTTGGTATTTTATGGCTGTTCTTGAAGGTATGAACTGAGAGTTCTTATTTACCGTGGTATCAAAAAAAATATTTAAACTGCGAAATCCATTTTCTCTGGATATTATTTCAATTCCACTGTTTGCTTTGAAAGTGTTTGATAATGGATTATAATAAAGCATTATTATTTGGAAGATTAGGTTTTAAAGCAGCGATAGAATAGATTTTGTTTCAAGTTCTGTGACAGTGACAACTTGTGATTTTTAGATCGAAAAAAGATTTGGAGCAGTAAACTAAGTACGTAATTTTCTCAGTCAGATGCCTTGGTATGTTTATGAAGTGCAGTTTTACAACTATAGAAGAAAAGGTGGTCAGAGACCAGGATCAGAGTTTGCCTAAGCAGAGCAGTTTCACATCAGAAGGAGGGCAGGTTAATTTGTTGGAATATTGCGTGCAATTCTGGTCTCCTTCCTATCGGAAAGGTGTTGTGAAACTTGAAAGGGTTCAGAAAAGATTTACAAGGATGTTGCCAGGGTTGGACGATTTGAGCTATAGGGAGAGGCTGAACAGGCTGGGGCTGTTTTCCCTGGAGCGTTGGAGGCTGAGGGGTGACCTTATAGAGGTTTACAAAATTATGAGGGGCATGGATAGGATAAATAGACAAAGTCTTTTCCCTGGGGTGGGGGAGTCCAGAACTAGAGGGCATAGGTTTAGGGTGAGAGGGGAAAGATGTATAAGAGACCTAAGGGACAACGTTTTCACACAGAGGGTAGTACGTGTATGGAATGAGCTGCCAGAGGATGTGGTGGAGGCTAGTACAATTGCAACATTTAAGAGGCATTTGGATGGATATATGAATAGGAAGGGTTTGGAGGGATATGGGCCGGGTGCTGGGCAGGTGGGACTAGATTGGGTTGGGATGTCTGGTCAGCATGGACAGGTGGGACCGAAGGGTCTGTTTCCATGCTGTACATCTCTATGACTCTATGACTAAGATTTTATGTTAGTTGTGAGAATATTATGACAATCAACATTTCAGGCATAAGCCCTTATGAAGGATTTATGCCCGAAACCTCAATTCTCCTGCTCCGCAGATGCTGCCTGACGTGCTGTGTTTTTCCAGCACCACACTCTTGACTCTGATCTCCACCATCTGCAGTCCTCATGTTCTCCCTGTGAGAATATTATAGAAGCCTTCAGGTTGCAGGAACTGGAATGAAGCCGAGGCTGTCAGAATTGAAAAATAAATCTAAGCCAACAATGCTGGAAAAAAGTCTCTGGGACATCAAAAGTGGAAAGAGTCAGTTGAGTAAGAAATCTTAAAGTTATGATAGGAAATGGGTACTTTATTGGATTTGAGTATCAGTAAAAGATATTGTTGGGAAAACGGTTGAATCATTGTTTCTGCTGTTTATGTTCAGGTCTTTCTAAATGGTTACAATATGGGGTAATAAGAACATAGTAACAGGAGTAGACCATTCAGCCCATTGAACCAGATCTGTCATTTAATGCAATCATGGCTGATCATGGTTTACACCTTAACCCACACTGTTCCCATAACCTGCAAAAGTGGAGGTGATTTTGTATTATTAGTGAAGGAGTAACTACTGCATAGATGATGAGGCTTTATGGTTAGAGTTTAGGAATAAAAAGGGGCAGTCACATTGTTAGGAGTGTATCATAGACTCCCAAATAGTCAGTGGGCAATTGAGGAGCAGATACATAATCAATTCATTAAAATATATAAAAGTAATAATAGGGTTATTTATTAGGGATTTCAACTAACCCAACTAATTGGGATTTTCACAGCATAAAAGGTTTAGAGGGTGCTGATTCTATAAATAGAAGCATAGACAGGTTGGATAGATATTAGCTGTTGCCTTTAGTCAAAGGATCAAGAGCAAGGAGGCACACTTATAAAGAGAAAGGCATTTAGAGGGGATTTTAGGAAAAATGTTTTCATCCAGAGGTCCACAATGCATTGCCTGGGATAATAATTCAGGCAGGTAATCTCGGGCAAAGTTAAAAAGTGCTTCAATATGCCCTTAAAATGTTATAACATTCAAAGCTTTGCGTCTAGTGCAGGAAAATGTGACTAGTGTGGATTGTAGTGTATTTTTTGGTGGTATGTATTCAACAGGCTGAAGGGCCTCTACTGTATGATTCTATGAACCTTTTATGTTATTGATAAGGTTCCAGAGGCGTAGTAACCTTCAGCTCTATTAATTTCTCAAGTACAACCTGATTACTAATAATAATTTCCTTCAACTCCTCATTCTCCCTTGTTACTTAGATCTCTAATTTTGATAGATGTCTTGTCCCTTCCTAGTGAAAACAAATACACAGTACTCATTTAACTTCTCTGCCAATTCTGTGTACCCTTTTTCTCCCTTGTGTAATAAACTTGTGTTTTGTTGTTAAAAACAAATCATGTGAATATGTACAGTGACTAATCACCATGGTAACCAAACTGCAAAAGTAAAACTTATGATCTGTGAAGCTAAGTTTGATTCTGGGATTGATCCGTAATACAATCAGTTGGGATCATTGCAAGTGTCTGATAATAATTGGCAATAATATCAGTACACTAACACTGCAATTTTATTTTTGTTCACAAAATAACAGTGAAGCTAATGGCAGAAATGCAATTTTAGGTGAGGGACAAATGCGAGATTAAACATAATTCAGTAGTTATTGATTGTGTTATATACATCCTTTCTGAGATTTGGAAGATAGTGTTCCTCTTTCTGCTGTACTATTGAAATGCATTGAATGTTGTGAATGCAGCATTTGGCAGCTGGGCAGTAGATGTGAACTAAGCACACAATAGAATACTGGATGCAAAATTCAGTTTACACTGCCTTCAGGAGATTGAAAGTATTGGGAGTTCTTCCAACATCATCCAGGTCATTGTATGAAGTATTCTCTGATCCACTGTACTTTGATGACTGTACTTCCATCATACACAAAAAAAATCAGATTCCAGGCTGATAAGGATCTAGTGCATTAGCACAAGGATGGGAAATGCTTTATTTCTGAACACAGAAAGACAAGAAATAGGAACAGAGGTTGTAGAAATTGATTTATACAGCCCATTGATCCTGCCCTACCATCCAACACGATTGTGACTGATGGAGCTGCAAATTGTTTGGTTGTGTGATCATGTATGAATGTTATAGAGTTATACAGAGTGGAAACAGACCCTTTGGTCCAACCAGCCCATGCCAACTATAATTCCAAACTAAACTAGTCCTGCCTGCCTGTGTTTGGCCCATATTCCATATCATTAACATAGTGAAAATTATCAATTTATATATCACAGAAGCAATATCAAATGTAATTTAACATGGAACGTAATAAGGAAATATTGGGATTGCCAATGCTTGGCCAAAAAGCTACATTTTAAGCAGCAGTTTAAACACAGGAGAGTATAATCCATAACAAACACAGTGTTGAAATGTCACTTCTTGATTTGTACAGATTTTTTCCATGTTGATATATTTATATCTAACCCGAATCAATGCAATATTTATTACATATAAGCAATCTTTTTCAATCAAAGCAATGGAAAATCTTTGAACCTTATCTTCAAAACTACATTTTAATGCTTTGAAGTTACTCAATAACATGTAACAAATGCTGTGTTAGTGTGCTAACTCACTGCCATCAAATTAGTTAAACAGATAGTCTATAGCATGAAATTCTTTGTTAAAGCCATCACTGTCCCTTGCATTATTCTGTAATATGGGGCTGTACTGACTCAGTACAGAGGAACCTCGATTATCCAAATTTTGATTATCCAAATTTCGGATTGTCTGGACAAGATCATGAGGTCCCGATGCTTGGCTAAACTGTGTTATCCAGCATTCGATTATCCAAACAAAATACTCCCCTCCAGTGTCATTCGGATAATCGATGATTCTCTGTAAATCAGCAACTACAATTTCAAGTACAGAGCAGGAAATAGAGTGGCAGGTGGACTGCCAATGCCTGTTCACTTACCCATCTCTGCTGGGGATTTATGAGCAGCAGAATGGGTATTAAGTGACCCACCATCCTTGGATGAATTGAGCAGTCAGTTAATGGCATGTATGGGCCACTTAACACCTTCGTCCCACAGCATTATGTAATATGGCAACAGCATTATATGGATATATCATTAGGGGGCATCCTATGGGGACTCCCATTTGTTCACCCAACCCATGTTTTCTTTATCACAGTCCTCCCCACCCAACGTTTGGTGAGACCTGGTTGACTGGTGCCAATGAAGTGACCCCAATTTCCCTTTCAGTCCTGCCTCCTCTGTGGCTCCTTATGGGTAGCTCCTGGAGATGTTACTGGGACCATCTGTCATCCAGGAACTCTCAGAAACAAGACGTCCTGCTACATGTGAGGGAACAGAAACCACTACCTCAGGCATTTAACTTTTCTGTATTTCAAAAATGTACTTTATTCATAAAAATATCTTTGCATATATAGAGTCACAAATGCAGTTTGGTTCTGTACAGTAGCCTATTAAGGAAACAAACCAACATTGGAGTTTGACTATCCAAACAAACTCAAGATATCTCTTACACATACATACCATATTTATGTGCATTGAGGCACTAGGAGGGTCCAATAACTAAACAGACGATCCTTTACCTTCAGCAGAAAGACCTCAGATGATGGTCTTTCCACACTGTACTTTGGCAGCAGCTGCCCCAAGCTTTAGTGTGAGCCTCAGCACATAGTCCTGGATCTGGGAAAGTGCCAGTCTGCAACACAAGGTCGAGGCTAACTCCTTGCTATGGAAGACCAATAAGTTTTGGGCAGAGCAAAGATTGTCTTACACAGAGTTGATGGTCCTCTAGGCGCATTCACTGTTTGTCTTGGTGTGCGTCCTGGGGAACAGACTGTAGAGCACAGAATCTGCATCATGGAGCTGCTTTTTCCAGACTTTCTTTGCAAAGGCACGTTCCAGAAAGAGATGTGTGTCTGACAACCATTAACTCTGTTTATGCCTTCTCAGCTAGAATGAAGGCTCATCCCTATCTATTCAGCTGAGAAACTTCAATTTGGATGGAGGCAGAGGAATTGGAGGGGTTGAAAAGTTGCAGCCAGAATCTCTTGTGCCTAGAAATGTTTCAGACAAGTTCCCAGAAATGTCTGTCGACAGGTTCAGTTAACTTGATTTTTGATGCAGTTTTAATATTAAGCAGCAATAAGATTCATGTACACCTGTGTTGCAGAAACACATAAAGTTGCAATACAAATCTACTTACAAATCACTCAGTTCATGTCTTAACTGCCAAAATCATTACTTCCGTGCTTCTTCCTAATTGCATAGCTATTTTATGCTGACAATTTGTGATTAGTTAGTAAATGCAAAAAGAAGAACAACCAAAACAGATGATTCTTTTTCCCTATCACTAATTGTATGAATTTTTCATCTGATTTACTTTGTAGGAGAGAGAGTGAAATGCGGATCCCTAATGGTTGGCTGTGTCATCTGGCTCCTGAAATTATTCAACAACTTTCTCCCTCTACAGATGAAGACAAACTCCCATTCTCCAAGCAATCAGATGTATTTGCATTTGGGTTAGTTCACTGTTATCATAAAACAAGAACTGTATGTCTGGTGTAGAAAAAAATAATACATTAAACAAAACATTACAGAGAGAGATAGGTATAAATTCTCAACATCCTATAACTTTAACACTGGTAATGCTTTGATATTAGTCAATTACTTATTACATATATTGTGTTGCCTGTTAACCCTCCCACCATCAGGCTCATCAATGTTGTGGTTTTTGCTACAGTTTCTGAATCTTAGGTCTTACTTAGAGTCCATAAAATAGCTTCCAGAGGGTCTGTAAAATCACATGAAAGTGGTGTAAAGTAGGTCTAACTGTATGGATGGACAACTTGGGTGACTACTCATGCCACCATGCCAACAAGTCACCCCTTAGGACATGTGAACACTTTCACATTATTCCTTTGAGCTCTAGAAAATCTCTACAGGCCCCAGTTTGAGAACTACGAGCAGAGATTCCACCCCTTATGACTAGTCTTACTGGGAGTTGGGGAAGCAACCCAGTTGAAACTATGGATCAATTACAAGCAATTTTCACTATCATTATTTTTTTTAATAATGAGCTGGGAAGACCTAAAAATTCATGTCTTTTATCATGAATTGTTTGTCCAAAGTCTGTTTCTAAAAAGTACATACAAAGCCATTTGTATTTGTCAATCACACAGTTTTCTGCTTTCATTTGCTGTTCCAGGTGTCATACCAAGTTCTCTTCTACTTCAATAACCTGTACAATTTCCCTTAAACTTTGTGACACCACTTTTGGTGATATACAATAATTAATATTGTTATAAAAGTCAATCAAGAGTAACCACAAGCTAGTCCTAAACACAGAGTTGCTGTATGATTGAATGACTCTATGACAGAGCATAAATATTTTTTGGGTAGGTTATTTTAAAAGGATTGGGTGAGATGATTAATGACTGCTATTTAAATGAGGTTGTGTTAAATATATTGAAATGGAATCTTTGTTCTTTGCCTATCCAATGATTACCCTTTGGAGCTTGTGAAATTTGCCGAAGGCATTTTCTCCTTACTCCAATACTCCATCAAAACAGATTAATGAATGCGTACGTAGGAAAGGACATGTTACAGCATATCCTGATATCAGTAATCACTGTATGCATCATTTTAGGTACTACCACTGTGCAGACAGCATAAAGTGCAAGAAATTAAGTAAAGGGGTGAGACTAGAATGAATGTTGTCCTCTTTGAAACAAATATTTTATATGACAAGCTATTAATCTATAAAAATGCTAAGAGTATACCAGTGCATTTAATGAGATTGATTGAACTAGACTTTTCTATGAGTTGGTTATTCCATACTTTAGCTGATTCAGCTTTTATTTTCTCATGATTTTCTATTATTAATGTGAGGTAAACTTTATAATTTGACTTTCAGTTGAAGCTCTTTATTTTAATAAACCCAAAATAAACTGAAAATTTCCTAGCATGGTTTCAATGGCAGGTTTCAATATTATTCAAGTACCCATAAAAAGCAATATAGCAATATTTATTAACACAATATGTAATGTATTAAAGTGATGAAGGTTGCAATAGAAATGAAAAGTTTAAATTATAGTTCCCTCTCATATTCCAATGAAATTCAATCATTTCTGAGGAAGGGTCACTGGACCAGGCATGGTAACTTTGGCTCAGTTAACGGTGGCTTAGTGGTTAGCACTGCTGCCTCTCGGCACCAGGATCAATTCTAGCCTTGGGTGTGTCTGTGTGGAGTTTGCACATTCTCAATGTGGGTTTCCTCCGGATGCTCCGGTTTTCTCCCACAGTCCCAAGAAATGCAGGTCAGGTGAGTTAGCCATTCTAAATTGCCCATCGTGTTAGGTGCCTTAGTCAGATGGGAATGGTTCTGGATGGGTTACTTTTCAGAGGGTTGGTGAGGACTTGTTGGGCCGAAGAAAATCTAATCTAAAAAAATTGCTGCCAGACCTGCTGAGCTTTTCCAGCAACTTCTGGTTTTGTTTTTGATTTACAGCATCCGCAGTTCTTTTGGTTTCTGTTACAGTTCTACATCAGTACAATTTTTTTGGAAACACTATACTAATGGGTTACATACATTTATTAATTTTTATGCCAGAACTATATGGTACGAGTTGCATGCACGTGAGTGGCCTTTCAAGAATCAGCCAACAGATGCGATAATATGGCAAGCTGGAAAAGGCATGAAGCCTAATCTAAGTCAAATTGGCGTGGGAAAGGAGATTTCGGTATGTAGAAATCAAATTATTAAATACCTTCAGTGCAAAGCAATTTTACCACATATCTCTAACTTACATGTAATTAGACAATGTCTTTTATAAATTGGTGCCAGTACATTAATACATTATATAGCTAACAGTAAAAGGTGGTGTTTCCCTTCTCATTTTCTTCACATGCTGAGTTTCCAATCTCAGCCAGGCTATCACGGGAAGGTGTTGAAAAGAGCTAAGAAAATTGAATCTCCTCCTTCCATTCTCCTTATTATTGATTCAAAACTACAACAGCAAAGCTTTGAAATAGGCCATCTCCCTCCCCACTTAGTTTATGGTTAGAGAACTAAACAAAAGAGAAAGATTAAACATATAGGCAATATTCAAAAACTGCAGGACACTTCTATTTTCTATTGAATGACTCTTATTTTATATGATTTATATTTGAAAATAGTGCTGAGATGATCGATCTAATCAATCTTATGTAAAGACATTACAGAATAAGCCTAACAACTAGTAAACTAGATACATCTAAAGAATCAGTGTTCATATCTGGATTAATACCATTCTTCCTCAGTGTTTGCTGGTTATAGCTGTATATAGCTGTATATAAAGTTAAAGGAGGATCTTTTTCCAAAGCTTGTTTTGTAGTTGTTAATTCATGCAGTCAATGTTTTCATTGAACCTAGATGCTGTTAAAGCAATGCTGCTTGATTCCAAGTTTACTCCTCCTCCATCTGCCCTCTCCGGATTGCAAACTTCTATCTCTTCCTATCAATGTTCCCTGATGATTTAAGAGGCTCAAAAGTTGCAAGCACATTGATTTGATATGAGCAATTCCTTCTGATCTTCATGACTATCTTGCTATAACTGTGTTTTTGAGAACAGTTTGGTGAGCTTTCACACCCATAGTTCTTTTGGTAAAGCTTGTTATCACTGTATAGTCTTTTCCATTCAGTGAAGCACTTTTTTAGAACAGGGATATATGGTAACCTCAAATAACCTTTACCTCTCTTTTATACAATGTCAGTTTTGTACAACTTGTTAAATACAATGAAAAATATTTCACAAACCAATGTCAATAATAATTTTATTACATTTATACCGTTTGACAACGTAATTTTGTTTTCATGGTGTTGTTTATAAATCCAAATGTTGAACCTCCAGCAATGTCATTATTGTATTGATATTAATTCATCTGCTTCTTGCTATAATTCCTATTATGGAAATTTAGCTATATTCCATTTTTAAAACCTATTATTCAATGTGTTAGCTTTCAGTCTGTGAGCAGGTGAAAATAAATAAATACATGGTGGAGCAAGTGATTTTTAAAAAAATAAATAGTGCACCTTTTACCTATTTCCAATTGATTCCAGGATATCTTGCTTTTATGCTGGGCCTATGAACAGGAAGAGCGTCCCAGTTTCTCGAAAATCATGGAGCTACTTGAGAAACTTCCCAAGCGAAACCGCCGCCTCTCCCACCCTGGACATTTTTGGAAGTCAGCCGAATATGTTTCCCTTAGTTCCAATGTGTGAAAGTCCAGATACAAATTGATGGATCTCAGATGCACTCTTGCATTTCATGCATTACATTGCTTTACTGTTTCAAACGATTGGTGGGCAAACCAGATCAATCCTTCAAGGGCACACAAGTTGGGAATCAGAAGCTGGAACCCCAAGTGAGTGTTTTAAACCTCAGTCATAGCCTAATAAAATCTTCTGGAGCAGTAGCAGGCACAGTTTAGCACACTGTTTTGTTCACCACAACTCCATGATGAAGGCAGTAGAGTGTGGAAATAGCATTTGGTTTAATTGAGTGGTCTGTTCTAACTTTGAGTTGAGTATAAAGGCAGTCACTTGGAGAAAAGACCAACTGAGTACAAAACAAAAATTCTTATACATGAATTCAGTGACATTGTTGCCAAAACCTAACTCTTGCATGATACTGTGACTGTTTTGTATCTACCTGCAAATGAGGAAAGTTCTAACTGCTCAGATGATTTATCAAAAGGATAATATTGCGTAAAGTGTGGAAACTTGCTGAGACCACCTCCGTGAAACAGGGTGCTGTTGTGACCTAGAAAAATGTGTGACCATGAGTAATGTCCTCTACTTTAGCACGGTGAATAAGATCACACCGTTTAAGTCATGTAATATCAAATTATTTATATAAACAATTATATCAGAGTTTGATAATACATGCAATCCTAATAGTCAAAAGTTGCAACAAAATTGAACACCGGGCTCCTTGTTTGGTCTCTAATTTAAATCCTGTTATAATTGGATCTGATGCCAAGGCAGCAGTTGAAAAAGGTCACGGCAGACCCTGAGCATGAATCCAATAGTGGGCTGGATGGTCTTATTGCTACCACTTCAATGGGGATTTTTTTATCAGCTACTTTTGTGTCTATTTTGGCCTATCACCTGTAATAGGATTATCCTGTGCTGAATCTGTTTTGTTGCCAATCTCTGGACAAGAAATTATAAACAAACATCTGATATTGGTCAGTGATACCTTTATCCACATTCTTTTGTATCCCAATGAATACAGTCTCATGCCCCATCTTCTGCTGCTCCCTGGCAACTGTTGCCCCACCTAGTTCTGCACACTCTCACTGCCAACTGATTGTGCCAACTGTTGCTCTGAAATAAATAAACTGTTTAAAATATCATTTCAATGCAAACAAAACAATGCACAAACCTTTTCATATAGTTAAATAATATTTTAACCTTAAATCTTTACTATGGATACATAATTCATTCAGTATAATAGCAAATCATATTATTGTATTACGTAGCATCTCAGGGCACAGGTCTGTCTTTAGTTCTGAGGCATTTTTGTGTAATTTTTCTCCATGCTTTACCTTTTTAAAACATCATAATGTTTGAATTTTTTGCAGTTTAATTGATTCATATCATCTGAAAATTGAATCTTGGCTGTATAACTGACTGATACAATCTGTATCCTTGTGGCCCCAATACAGATCATGTGCAGACAGATGGGAATTAGTTTAGAATGGCATCATGGTTGGAATAGACATGGTCAGCCAAAGGACCTATTCCTGGGCTGATTGTTCAATGTTCATCTGTGTTTACTGATATTGTTAAATGTAGTCCACAAGTTTAAGTTGTAGTTCCATTAAAAAGTGATATTATCCAGCACTGCAATTTTATTAATCCTTTCCCATGATAGAAGTTCACATTTATCTGTGAAGCCTGTGTGAATAAAGAGGGAATTTACAATTGTATAGCTTCTTATAATGTTCTCAGTACAGCACAAAATATAATATAATCAGTGGTTACTTTTGAAATAGAATTACAGAATTTGGAGACAGGGCACACAGCAAGTTCAAAATTAAAACAGCAAACTAAATGACCATTCAGTGTTGAGGGAGGGCTCTTGGCCTGCACACTAGGGAATTCTTACTTTTCTTTGCAAAGTGTTGTGGGAGTTTTGCATTCAGTTGAATAATTGCTTAGACGCAACTAAAGCCTTGATTGAACATCTCATCTGGAAGACAGACCTTTCAACAATGCTGCTTTCTAGTGCTATTTTAGATTATATTCTCTAACTGTAATAGGCATAAACCCACCACCTTTGATTCAGTGGCAGGAGTATTCAAAGATATGGAAGCATGTATTGACAACATGTTCTGAAAATCATTCTGTATGTTAGATTATACCATTTCCGTTAGTTATTTCCCACAGTTCATGAAGATTATATCATTGCATCCTGAATATTTAAATTTATTTTTATTTTGGAAATTTGTTCTAAAGGGGAAGATGCACAGTCTGAATAGAGTGGTCAATTAGATAGTACTTTCAGTAGATCTATCTACACTAAGTCATTGCATAAAGTAATATTGTGCCAAACTCAATAGATACTTTTCCGCTGTTTTACAAGTTTCATTTCTAATTTTTGGCATAAAAACATATTCAAAAGTTATTTGGGTTTGTGCCATTGAAGGTATTGATCATAATATATTCACAAAAGTGAGTTGTGAACTCAGCTGACTCATCATGAGATAGTAAGTTTGGCCCACACATCCTCAGCTATACAGCACTTAGTTACTCAGGGCAATAGCTTCAACAAAGACTGTTCTTGAGGTCGTAGATTCATTCGCTGAGCTGATGTGGTTTTCTGCAGACGTTTCATCGCCTCGCTAGGCGACATCGTCAGTGCAACTTCAATATGATGTTAAAACCAGAAGTACCAAAAAACAGAGACACTTAAATTGCAGGCAGGACAGACCACCACTGTATAAAAGACGCACCTGACAATGTCACCTAGCAAGGCGATGAAATGTCTGCAGAAAACCACACCAGCTCAGCGAATGAATCTACAACCCATCCACGACCCGAGCTACAAATCTTTGCAAAAATTCTAAAAGACTATTCTTGACAAACAAAGATAGGACGTGGTGGAGCGGCTGTTGGTTGTGATGGGCAGTTGCAATCTGGTCATTGCGCCATCCTCTTACGGGTAGTGGTAAATGTTAAACACAGATATAAGGCTAATTTTGATTGAGTTTTGGTTTGTGTTTTAATGCTAGTTTAGCTCTGTTGCCTTTGTTCCTGAATTATCTCAGTGTTCTCAAAGCTTTTACTCTCAAGAAAATCGCAAGACCCAAATGATAGGAACTTGTCCTATTTCATAATGTGCTTTTTACACCTTTCAACCTGTGTTCACGAAAGGAAAGCATTTAAGTCCAGTTTAGTTTCAGAGTTTAAGTAATCAATCCAAACTGAAAATAAACTAAACATTTCAAATGTTGGAAGTATTATTATATGAAGGTCCATTTTGGAACATTGGAGATGATAAATAATTGAAGTGTAATTATCTCATGTAACTAATGCAAAAAATTGGTGTGGGATTTTGTGATAAATGAAAATTAACATAATATGGAGTAAAAATAAAACACCTAAGGAAAAAAAAATCCATTTAAATCTACAAATAAAACATGATTTGTTTTAAATTAATTAGATAAAGCTGTTCATTGTTACATGTTAAATTGGATTTTTTTCTGAACTTCATTTGATGTTATACACTTAAACTTCATGTTTTGTGGCAAAAGAAAATAACTCATAGCTCTGTACAGTTTCAACCTTTAGCTTGCCAACAAGTCCAGGAACATTACTGTTTAATAGGCAAATTGAATTTGTATGTTTCGGCTCTCACAATTTGTTGGTTAAAAAAAAGACACTTGTAATGTTACTGAACTTTTGGTGATATCTTTCTCGCTGCAATATTCACCATAATTCCTCCCACAGACCAAAGATGTTCAAGTTAGTGGATTAGCCATATTAAATTTCCCATGGTATCACAGGGATGTGCAGGCTTGGTGGTTTAGCATGCAAAATGCAGGGTTAAATGGATGGGGTGGGTCTGGATTGGATGCTCTTCGGAGGGTTGATGTGGACTTGATGGGCTGAATGGCCTTCCCTTACACTGTAGGGATTCTAAACCAGCTTTTAAATATCATTTTTATAATTTGTGATGGTTTGCATGAATATTTTATTCTCTTTGATCATTTTTATTGGCTTTCCTTTGCTGTATTCTAAAATCTTCATAATCCTCATGTAACTATCTCATGATAATACTATTTCTGGCAGCATAGACCTTTTCTTCCAATCTTCTATAATCCTTAAGTTCCTTTGTTAGCCATGGTTGAATACATTTTTGGGGGTTTTGTGTCTTGAAAGAATGTTCAGTTGCTATGAGCTATGCCATAATTATTTAAAGATAATCCAAATGTCTATGTGCCATCACATTTTTAAATGTTTTGTCCCAATTCACCCATTCTTGACTTTGTCTTTTGGACATTATTCCACATTCTAAATTTAATTGCTGCTTGCCTTAAGCACCAGTGAGGCAATACACCATCTTAGAGTCATGTTAATGCCACAAAAATACCTGCATCCTCAATTCAAATGCAACTTTTTCTACTTCCAGTTACCAGTTTTGCTTCCTTAGAATAATGAGCTACCCCTCAGGATCCAATTCCCCTGAGAAACAACCTTAAAGACCATACCCATCAATAAAACAAGCAAATCCTGCAAGGGTTTTAGTCCTGGTCCTAGAACTAGTCCCAATGCTTCAAAGTTCTGATGGCCTCCAGTCTCCTTCAATTCTCAAATCACTTAGTCAATATTCCCATTCCTGTATTCACTAATTTGTGGTACTAGCAATCCCAAGATTAATGTTCTTGGTGTCCTACTTTTACTTTCCTTCTTAACTCCCTAAAATATGTCTTCAGGACCACATCTCTCTGTCTACCTATGTTGTTGATACCAATGAACTCTTGCTGTTCACCCTCCCCCAGAAGGATGTCCTGCAAGCCATTCTATGATATCCTTGACCTTGGTACCGGAGAGACAATACATCATCCTGGAGTCACATTTAATGACACAGAAATGCCTGTCTGATCCTGTTACAATGGAATCCCCTCTTGCAATTGCTCTTCCTCTCTTCTTCTTCCCCTGATCTTTCCCTTCATGACTATATAATAGGTGTCTTGGCTGTACTAATATTCCTATGCTGTACTAACCCAGTGTTTGCTGCATGTTTGGTGGGAAGCTGTTAATGTTTAGTGACAGGAGATTGCAGATCTCCTTGCGCAGCTCTGTGCGTAGACTAGCTTTAGACAGCGCCACATCAACATGAATGGCAGCAGTCTGGGCTTGTGCGCTGAAAGGGAACTGGCAGAATGGCAGTTATGGAGCTGTGAACACATTCATCTCAACAGAGGACAACAGGTTCATGCACCGTGCAATTACTGGCCCCACCAATGTGATGCCTCAGCAATCCCATTTATCTGTTGGAGGACTGCATGTTCTCTTGATCATTGGAACATGTAGCTATATCTGCAGCAGTCTGAGCTTTCGTGACACCAGGGACCTTTAGAGAGCTTTCATCAGTGCTGGAGTGGAAGCTAAGGCACTGGTGTAGACACTGTGTCAAGCATTGCAAGCAAATATTATGGAGTTTGGCATCATTTGCATACTAGGGATGATAGGACCCAATCTCAGTATGAAGCCCATTCTCAACAATGTCAATAGACTATAACCCTATTGCAGGACTGTTAATTACACCCAGCATCTCCATAGAACCCCTAAAGTGTGGAAGCAGGCCATTCAGCCCATCGAGTGCACATCGCCCCTCTGAAGAGCATCACACCCAGATCAACCCCCCCCCACCCTATCCACATTTCCCATGGCTAGTCCATCTAGCCTCCACATGTTTGTCAGTGATCTCCTGTATAATGCTCCATCCAGATCCCCATCTGAGTCCTATGTATCATAGCATTCAATAAGCTGGCACACAGGCTTTTTCTTTTTTTCCAGCCTAGTTATAAAACTCATGCTTGGTTATACAACACTTCTAAATCCCAATTCTATGCAGAGCCCAGTGCCAGTATCTGGAGGCTGTGGCACTTTGATCCAGTTAGATCATATTAATTTATTACATTTTATTATATTAGAATTTATTAGTTTTTTTATAGTAATTTATTATGATTTCCATGTGGGATTCCAGGTTATTGAAATATGAATGAAATTGTATTGAAATACAGATGATGTAACATCTTCAGTGTAGGATATATCTCAAGATACTCCGCAGAAGTATCGCAAGTCAAACATTAAACCGAGGAGCGAGATATTAGGATGGCTGAAAAAAAGATTCATTAAATATATAGGTTTCAAGAATGATCTTCAAGGAGGAGAATGAGGTAAAATAGTTCCAGAGGGAATACCAAAGTTGAGGTAATAAGCAGTTTAAGGCACAGCTACCAATGATAGGCAAAGGAAATGACCAGATTTGAAAGAACAGAGTTTTTGGATGGTTGTAAAATTGGAAGACATTACAGAGATAGGGAGGCACAACCCTGTGAAGGGATTTGAAAACGAGGATGAGAATTTTATAAAGCTTGGTGGAATGGACTGAATGCCATTGTCAGTCAGTGAACATGGTGTAAATGAGTGTGTTGGCTTTATTTGATTAGTATAAAGTAATTCTCCACGTTGAAACTGTTGACGTTGTTTCATGTTTACACCATGAAGACAATAAGAATAATTATCTCCCTCTTTAAAGTCAAGATATAGCCTTGTTTGTGTGGTCCTTTGATGATCATCACACATTCCAGTACTGCTCAACTGTAGAAGATTTTCAGACAGTTGGGTAGGGGAGTGAAAGGAGAATAACACTTGTTATTCCACAGAAGAGAGCCATCTATACAAATGGTCATTTATGAGGAGAACATTGGCATTTTAGCTAAGGTAAAATTTCTCCGGCAGCAGATTACGGTAGAAGAATACCCTCTACTTTCAAGAAGCATTATCCATTGTTAGATAGTGCGGTGACAGCTTTGATCCAAGGCAACTTGAAGTTCTTGCTTTCAGAAGGAAGTGAAAGTGAACAATCAAGACGCAACTCATGCGATTGCTGTCATGGGGAGGGGGCATCTTAAAAAACATTTCATCCCTGCTATTTTCAATAAAAGTAGAAAGACATGCAGATTATTGCTTCACTTGACAGACTAAGAATGACTGAAAGAACAAATGTTCTTTCTGTAAGTCATAACAGATATAAAGAAGTTTATTTTGGATGAGAGAAAAATCATCTAATGTTAATTTAAATTTATGCAGTATTTTTATTTAATTATTTATGATACTTTATAACTTTATGATACTTTCCAATTTTAACATTAGCTCCTATAGGAATTTATGATTTGCTTAGAGTCATTTCAATCAAAGTTGCAATTGCTCAGAATATGACAAAGACATTAAATGAGGAATTACTGTACATGCAGCAGTGTTTCAGATGAGCTCAAGTTTATGGAGAATAGAAGGTGGAAGACCAGGCAGGAGAGCATTTAAATACAGTTGTTGAATCTGGTGGTAACAAAAGCTTAGATGAAGGTTTCAGTAGCAGATTTACTGAAATAAGGACAGAGATGGGCAATGTTACTAAAGTAGGCAGTCTTTGTGATCAAGCTCAGCTCAAGATCAGGTAAGACATCAAGGATATAAGCATTCAGGTTAAATGTGTAGTCAATGGACAAAGGAGGATGACTGGTGGGTAGCTCATGTGGTGCCATTATTTAAGAAAGGCTGCAAGGAAAAGCCAGGGAATTACAGACCGGTGAGTCTAATGTCAATGGTGGTACGTTGTTGGAGAGGATTCTGAGAAACAAGATCTACGTGCATATGAGAGAAAGTGAGGACTGCAGATGCAGGAGAATGAGAGTCAAAAAGTGTGGTGCTGGAAAAACACAGCAGGTCAGGCAGCATCCAAGGAGCAGGATAGTCGACGTTTTGGGCATACGCCTTTCATCAGGAATGTGTGGGGGAGGGGAGTGGGGAAGAGGGGCTGAGAGATAAATAGAATGGTGGGGGTGGGGCTGTGGGGAAGGTAGCTGGAAAGGCAATAGGTTGATGCAGGTGATGGTGGGGGGTGATTGTGATAGATCACTGGGGCAAGTTAAGTGGATAGATGGGAAGGAAGATGGACAAGTAGGACAGTTCAAGAGGGCGGTACAGAGTTGGAGGTTTGGATCTGAGATGAAGTGGGAGGAGGTTGGATTTGGAAACTAGTGAAGCCAATGTTGATGCCGTGTGGTTGAGATACCCAAGTTGGAAGATGAGGCGTTCTTCCTGCAATCGTTTGGTGGTGGAGGAGGCCCAGGGCCAGCATGTCCTTGGTGGAGTGGGAAGGGGAGTTGAAATGGTCAGCCACGGGGCAGTGGGATTGATGAATGCGCGTGTCCCAGGGATGTTCCCTGAAATGATCTATGATTTAGCGTTCTGTCTCCCTGATGGAGAGGAGACCACATCAAGAGCAACGGACACAGTAGATGAGGTAATGGATGTGCAGGAAAATCTCTGCCGGATGTGAAAAGATCCTTTGGGGCCTTGGATGGAGGTGAGGGAGGGAGGTGTGGGCACAAGTTTTATACCTCTTGTGGCAGCAAGGGAAGGTGATGAGTGTGGAGGGTGTGTTGGTGGGTGGCATGGACCTAACGAGAGAATCATGGAGGGACTATTCTCTGCAGAATGCAGATAGGGGTGGGGAGGGAAATGTGTCTCTGGTGGCACGGTCTGACTGTAGGTGGCGGAAATGGCAGAAGAAAATGTGGTGTATCCTGATATTAGTGGGGTGGAAGGTGAGAACCGGAGGGTTCTATCCTTGTTGTGATAGGAGGGGTGGGGTTCAAGGGCGGAGGTGCAGAAAGTGGAGGAGATGCGCTGGAAGGCATTGTTGATCACGTGGGAGGTGAAATTGTGTTCCTGGAAATAGGAGGCCATCTGGGATGTCCAAGAGTGGAATTGCTTTTCCTGGGAGCAGATACAGCAGAGGTGGAGGAATTGGGAGGAAGGGATTGTGTTTTTACAAGGAGGGGGATAGGAGGAGGTGTAATCCAAGTAGATGTGGGAGTCGGTGTGTATGAAATAGATGTCTGTGTTGAGTCAGTCGCCGGAGATGGAGACAGAGAGGTCCGTGTTGAATCGGTTGCTGGAGATGGAGACATAGAGGTCCGTGTTGAGTCGGTCGCTGGGGATAGAGACAGAGAGGTCTGTGTTGAGTCGGTCGCTGGAGATGGAGACAGAGAGGTCCGTGTTGAGTCGGTCGCTGGAGATGGAGACAGAGAGGTCCATGTTGAGTCGGTCGCTGGAGATGGAGACAGAGAGGTCCGTGTTGAGTCAGTCGCTGGAGATTCCGTGTTGAGTTAATCACCAGACTGTGCTTTTCCAGTGCCACACTTTTGACTCGACAATCATTTAAAAAGGCAAGGACCGATTAGGGATAGTCAGCACGCCCTTGTGCATAGGAAATTGTGTCTCTCAAACTTGATTGAGTTTTTTGAAGGGGTGACTGTGAAAGCGGAGTGTTAGCCATTGTCTACATGGACTTTAGCAAAGCCCTCACCAATGTTCCATAAGTAATCTGGTTACTAAGGTTAGAACACATGGTATCCAGAGAGAGATAACCAATTGGGTTCAAATTGGCTTGATGATAGGAGACAGCAGATGATAGAGAGTTGTTATTCAGAATGGAGGCTTTGTGGTATGCTCAGTCTACCATTGTTTGTCAATTATATATTTGGATTAGAATATAGGAGGCATAGTTTGTAAGTTGGATGACACCAAAATAAGGTGTAGTGGACATTGAAGAAGGTTATCTATGAGTACATCAGGATCTTGATCAAGTGGGACAGTGAGCTGAGGAATGGCAGATGAGGTTTAATTTAAATAAATGTGAGTGTTGCATTTTGGTAAGATAAACCAGGACAGAATTTACACAGTTAATGAAAGGGTCCTGGGGAATGTTGTGGATCAGAGACATCTAGGAGTGCAGGTACATAGTTTCTTGAAAGTAGTGTCGCAGGTGGTGAAGAAGGCATTTGTCATGCTAATCTTCATTGGTCAGAGCATTGAGTACAGGAGTTGGGACATCATGTTATAGCTGTACAAGATACCGGTAGGGCCACATTTGGAGTACAGTATATAATTCTGATCAGCCTGCTATAGGAACAATATTATTAAACTGGAAAGGGTGCAAAAAAGATTTACGGGGATGTTACTGAGACTGGAGGGTTTGAGTTATAAAGCGTGGCTGGATAGTCTGGGAATTCCTTTTTCCCTGCAGTCTCGGAGGCTGAGGAGTGACCTTGTAGAAGTTTATAAAATCATGAGGGCCATAGATACGGTGAATAGCCAAAGTCATTTCCCCAGGATAGAGGAATCCAAAACGAGAGGGTTTAAGGTGAGTGGGAAAAAGTTTAAAAGGGACCTGAGGGGCAACATTTTCTCACAGAGGCTAGTGCAAATATGAAATGAGCTGCCAGAGGAAATGGTAGAGGCAAGTACAATTACTACATTTAAAAGACATTTTGACAGATACATGGATAGGAAAGGTTTAAAGGGATATGGACTAAATGCAGGCATATGGGACTAGTTCAGTTTAGGAAACCAGGTTGACATGGACGGGTTGGGCTGAATGGTCTGTTCCCGGGCTGTATGACTCTACAAATCAGTGGCAAGGAAACAAAGGGTAGGGCTGAAGAGCCTGATTTTAGCTATCCTGTTACTCTGACTTATGTGCCCCAATCTTTTTTATGACTCTGTGTAGCTGGTAGCACATAGGTGCTGCACGGATCCCCTTATGCAGCTACTGATCCAACTTGAAAAACATGTTTGTGTGCAGTATCCATAGAAACATGTAGATGTAATTACCCAGTTGATATTGTGTCTCTTGCCTAATTTGTGCAAGACATTCAAGATGCCTCTTGATTAACCATCGTTGATACATCTTAACTAGTGTTGCCTGGAACATGTTTGGTTCAATGCCAATTGCCTTCAGAATATCATAAAATACAATTGCAGAAGTCAACAGATTCACAGAACATGATTTTATTCCTGGTACTCTTTATTGTTATTAATTATTATTTAAGGAGATTTGATTAAGGAAACCATTGCACTGAAAGGATAGTTGTGTATTTCTGGGTGATTATTAGCAGTTGAATCTGTTAGTAAGGAAGTATTTAACTCATAGCAACATGCCAATAGATTGTGCTGAACTAGAGTGCAGGTTCGAAATGATAATCTGTAATTATTACAGTGACATAAAATTCTGTAAACATGTACTAAACACCAGTGTGCAAATTCCATCTTTTCCTGCAATATTTAAATACTTGACATTCCAATCAAAGTTAATTTCATGCATAATTTCTTTCCTTTGACATGTTGCTAAGAACTCCAAACTCAGGCTACTCTTTTGAAAGATCTATCATTATTCAAATATGATTAATTAACAACAGTTCTGCTTTTCTAACGTAAGCAATCCATTATTGTTGTCTTTTAGGATTGGAGCTGGCAGCCGTTACTAAAGTAATTGTGTATTTTCTGTGTCATTCTATTGTTTTAGTTTACAGTTTTAAATACATGTAGTGTTAAAATTGCTCCAAAAGCTGTGTTATCCGTACATATTAAATGGGTTGCTTTTGGTTTCTGTTTCATTACACATGAAGTACAACAAAATCAACTCAAGTTAGGACAAAGTGAGCTATAAAAATTAAGAGACAGTTGAACTTTTAAAATAAAGAAAAGGACAAATGGTTGGCATTTGATTTACTCCTCCTGTGAATACCCTGTTACTGCATATAACATGTTTATTTTCCTTCATGATTACTAGGTGGCATGTCTTCTCACACTGGTGGCCTAATTTCTTAAACTTCAATTTATTAGTAAGAATTCTGTCCAAACATCTTTGCTCTTGGGCTGACATCAGATGTCATTTTACTTGATTAGTCAAATCACTGCTATTTCCATTTAAACACAGTGTTTGGGTCTGTGCGTAGTTTTACCCTAAAGGAGGAATCCTGCGTGAAATTGTTGAAACTTTCATCTTTCAAACACTGGTTTCTGTGAATGCAATTATTTTTGGTGGCAATGAAAAGTAAATAACCATCAGCTATAATTATCTTGCCTTAATGATTATTTCATGCTGTTCAAGCAGCTAACAATCCCTCAACCTAATGTCAAAGTTCATTCATCCATCTGTAGAGTGCACAACATTTGAAAGACAAACATAAAGATGCAATTAGATGTTAAGTATTTGTCAATGCTGGAAATCACTGTAATGAAGAGTACTGTGTTTTTGTTTTGATAAGAAAAGGCAGCCCCCAGTACACAAAAAGGACACCATCTGTACGAATGTGTCACTGACAGAAAAATAAAAACAGATACTGTTGAAAAAAGTATTGTCTGTCCTAAAGGTTAGGCTAATGATTGGTCAGAACTGAAGTGTGGGTGAGGTATAAGGAGGAATGGACCACAGGTAAAAAAAAATTATTACCTGTATCGCTACTGTCAACCTCTTGAGAGCAGTTAAAGGAAAATCACCCAGCCCTATTGTAACATCAATTAAAAACAGAGTGTGCTAGAGAAATTCAACTTCACCAGCAGCATTTGTCAAGAGAGAAAAACAGAGTTAGTGTTTTGAGTCAAATAGCACTCCAATTGGAACTGAATCTGTTGTCTGCCAACATACAGACATCGAGTCATACAGCATAGAAACAGCCCTGCAGTCCAATTCATCTACGCTGACCAAGTTTCCCAAACTAAACTAGTCCCAGTTGCCTGTGTTCAGCCTATATTCCTCTAAAACTTACCTATCAATGTACCTGTCTAAATACCTTCTAAATGTTGTAATTGTACTTGTTTCTACTGCATCCTCGAGCAGTTCATTCTAAATATGAACCTCTGTGTGGAAAAAGTTTCCTCTCAGATCCCTTTTAAATCTTCCTCCTCTCACCGTAAAATTATGTACTCTAATTTTTAATTCCTTTACCCTAGGGAAAGGACCTTTGCTATTCACTTTATCTATGCCCCACATGATTTTATAAACCTCTATAAGGTTACCCCTCAACTTCCTATGATCTAGTGAAAACAAGACCCAGTTTGTCCAGCCTCTCCTTATAACGCAAACCCTCAAGTCCAGATAGCATTCTTGTAAATGTTTTCTACACCCTCTCCAATTTAATATCATCCTTCCTAAAGCAGGGTGACCAGAACTGTACACATACTCGAAAAGTGGCCTCACCAATGCATGTACGACCACAAATAACATCCCAAATCCTATACTCAATAGTTATTTCAATGATCCAGTTTATCTCCAAGCACCCAGTTTGATTGAAGAACCTACACCCAAATCCTTAGCCTATTGCTTCTCCTTTTAACTGTTGTTGGCCCATGCATGTGTCACCAACACTTTTTGTCTATATTTCAGACCTTCAGAATTTCTGGTTTGCTGTTTTATTTTAGCTTCACCATCTCAATGGCATAAAAGACAAAGCAAGTTGCAGGACAGAACAATTATGGGACTGAAGGAATATTCTCATTAAATGTGTTTATAATACGTCACATGCAGAAATTTTAAATTGCGATAAGGAATGTTTAAACATTGAAAATAACTGGGGTTGTGCAAGTTACATAATGGTTTCAACGATATAACACTGAGGTGGCACTCCCAATAAAGCAGCTACCTAGGCAGCTACCTAGCAGGGAGTCAGCTTTATATAACTCAGGTTCAGCTCACTGACTATCACTGCCAGCACATAGTACAAAACACTCAATGGGCACGCCACATGTGCAGCAACAGGTAACAAAAGGCGAGTGGTTGCCTCAACATTGCATCATTTTCTATTCTGTAATTATTGATGATTTACTGACCTTTATGAATGGAAATGCTGATGGATGTATAAAAACTGCTTTTCCAATGAAGCATGTTCTAGCACCTTCGCTGAAGGATCTATTCCAAACGGGCACTCAGTAGTCTGAACGATGCCTGTCGGTCACACTGTGAGGTAACTTTCCATTAACACTCTTGGTTTGTGACTTTTGTTGTTGTCACATAAGTGCTATTTGTGCTGCAGTTTCCCATTGTCTTTCAAACTGTTTTGCCACATCATGAAATATTTTGTGACTTCATATCTCCCTTTCCCATAACAGAACTGTTCCCATATCATCTTTTGTATGTCCTAAGGAGAGAGTCAGCTTCTTGTAGAAAAGAATATCTAAAAGTCCTTCCTGTATCAATCTCCTGTCTCTGCTTAGTCTGCTGGCATTTTCCTGTAGAGTTTTGGAGTCTGATTCAAAGAGTGTCCCATACACACATTCTACTGCAATTTTGCATCATGACATGAGGAGCCAAGCAATTGACACTGAGCATTGTTGCTGTGACCTCTTTGGCATGGCAGAAGCAAATAGTTTTGGAGAGCCAAATCCATGCATTCAACAAGACAGAGAAACAACTTAACTGCTCAAAATTGTTAGACCTGTGAAAAACATGACAAACTGATATTGGCTTATGAGGAGTTTTTTTTTTATGTCTAGGAGAGCTTATGATCTGTGAGACTGGAAGCAGCACTTAGCTAGGGTAAAATGTCAATCGATTAATTGGGAGGAAGTTGAAGGGCAGTGCAGACAAACAAACATTCATATACTATATGAATCAGTTATTGAGTGATGCATATATGTTTCATTAACGTACCCACACAGCAAGACTCATAATAGGTAATTTTAATTCATCTCACTGAGCTGGAAACCCATATGACCTGGTGGTAAATGGTCACCGCTGACTAAATCAGTGCTGCAACTGAACCCGTCGTTTTCTCAACATATAGATTTAAGTTACCCTCATTTTATAATATCTGCTGTGTCCACAGAAAAGGTGAGCCCAACAGGCCTCCAGGGGCATCCAAAGAGCACTACATAACTCAGCATCCCCAGCTGCCAACACTGATGTGCGCACAGAATAATGTCTAGAACAAATCTTATCTGCCATCATGTTGCACCCAGTTATTGTACCTCATTTTCCTTTCTGCTGATACGCTCTCCCCCTTCTGCAAGTAATTTTATTGACTGTCCTTCAACATTAGTTCTACAAATGCATTCCACAATCTCTCAACCATCTGCTAATAAACATTCTCCTGCTCTCTATACTAAATCTTAATTCTGTGTCCCCTCACTCGTGATCTTTTTAGTAGCTCATTCTAATCTATTCTGTCCGATCACCTCATGGGTTACATCACGTCTATCAAATCAGTCTATGATTGTTACAGCAGAGTTGAGAACAGGTCTAGTATTTCAATTTTTCTATCGGGCAGTGTTCCAATGTTTTGTTCCCTTTCTATTGCCATATGAACCTTTATTAGTGTGGAACTCAAAACTGCACACAGTATTCCAACTGTGGTAATACTATGATGTTTATAAAGGTTCAACATTACATACGTTATATTCCTTACTTATTGCTATTAAACTAAGATTTCCATGAGCATTTTATGATCCAATTCACTTGAAGTGCAACTCTTAGTGTCTTGTGCCCCTGAGCCCCCAAATACCTTGACTGTTTCACGTCAATGAACATTCCCCCAATTCTTCAAGATATACCCATCTTATACACATTGAATTCCATCTTCACTTTATTTGCTAATTCCACCACCCCATCGATTTGTCTGTGGCCTCCGCTGATCCTCAGCATTATTGAATGAGTCCAATTATTTTTGTTTCATCTGGATATATAGTAATTTCATTATTAACTGCATTCTCCTACGTTTTGCCAACTGCAGATATTCAACCAAAGGGTGGCAATAGGCTAGCTCTGATTCTCTTTCTAGAAAAACATAGTACGATGGCTACTTTTCTAGCATGTATCCAATTCCTTCAGAAACCTGAAAGGTCTCTTCCGATGCCTGTGCTGTTTTTGGATGTATTGCTTCAGATCCTCAATACAATGGGCCGGCTGTTAGATTCTTTTGGCTAAGTCCAATTCATATTGAGTTTTTGAGGAGGATTTCTCACCCCAAGGCCTAATGAGTTGTCTTTTCATATTTTATAAATATATGTTTTATAAATTACCTACCACATCTTATGGCACTTCTCATGGCTGATTTCCACCCCATCTTTCTACATGACATTCCCAGAACCACTCACCAATCAGCAAATAATCCAGAATTTGAAGGCACCCCTTCCCTCCACACCATATTTAAAAGCCCATTGTGCATCAGGACAAGCACAGCCAGTCTGCAGCTGGATTGCATGGTTTATGATATTTGCCCCGATATGGGAAACAGTGAGAAACCAGTGCCTGGCTGTGCAGGCAGGACTCTGGAGCTTCTTCTTGCCCCAGGACCAAGAATGGAGGGCATGACACAAGATCATGCCAGCCTGGTCCGAGGTTGCAATACTGTATAAAGTGGTCTGAGTCATCTAGAGGAATGCCCAGCAATATAAGAAGAAGGTCAATGTCCTTCCCCACTCTGCCAGAGTAAGATCTACCATCTTGTCCCTGACACCTCACACTAACTCTCTCTCTGCTACAATACCTACCTCCCACAAAGACTCATGCTCTACCACTCTGCCTGTTGTCTGCAATATTTTCTCACTTGCTGTCACTAACCCTACATCCCCTCTGTGCTGCTTACTCACTTGCTTGGGATATGTCCCTACTTGTACCAACAGCTGTGCCACTACTTCCATCTCCTGTAAAACTTGCCTGTCTCATTCCAGGAAGAAAACAGTGTGCAATATGGCAAAAAGACTTAGGGCAATTGGTGAGCTGCCCACCATTCAGCTCCTCACTCCTTATGAGAAGATGATCCTAGCTGTGACCACCTCGAGCAGGACCTGAAGTGGTATCAGAGGCTGCCCTTGACTTACTGTGCCAGGAACCCCTGAGCGAGTGCTAGCCCCCTTGATCTACAATGATCGTTTCTGATGCAAGCATTGAAGTGCCAAGGTAACCTTGGGGTGGAGAATTGGAACTGCGCTACAAGGGTGCTATTTAAATGCCAGTGTTCGTGAACATGGGGTGTGTGTGAGACTGGTGCCCATAGAGAGTGTTCTGAGGTTTTGGTCCCATTTCCAGCATAGAGGTCTTCAGGAGCAAGTGATAAGTTGAATCTGTCCTGTACTTGCTCTGGTTTCCTTGTCGAGTTTCATAATGTCTAACTTCTTTCGTGAGTTTGATAACGTGGGAATCTGAATATTAATGAGGTAAGCTGTGGCATTAACAAGTCGCTTGACAAGCGTAAAACCTGGTCAATTGGTGTCTTACCCCTGCCTAGCAAGAATCTTACTCTGTTGCTTCTGAAAAGCAGAAAAGATGGAACAAAATGATCTGAACACCAAGATGGGCCTTACAGCACTTGTTGCCCAAATCTGCCACATATCTCACTATCGCCCACATATGCCAGCCCCATGAAAGATTCTGCCCTTTCACATCCTTTAGTTTAACTAACTTATCTACTTCCTTTTCATTTTTTAAAAGTATTTCACAATTAATGTTTAACCAACTCAAGCTTTACCTCCTCCTCACTTCTTTTTCAAGAATTCTTGTAAAGACCTTAAACATTACTCACAATTTCAAGTATTCTATGCATAAATCTCTCTGCACACTTTGCCTCAGCTAGCGCACTCCTTATCTGTCTGAAATCTGCCTAGTTCAACCACATGGCCTTGTTTTTAACCTTTCTCTTTGATCCCTAAACCTTAACATATTAAGCTTACTACATCCACATATCTGTAATCATCTAGCTGATCTGTTCCATTAGTTATCACGAGGATTTGCAATGCTGTCCCCTCAGATCAAATCAAAAAATTGGTACTTTCTCTCAATATCACAGTACTGTCTATTTAAGTTTATTTATTTCCTAAGAACCTTATAACCCAGCACAGAATGGTTTTTAGCCCATTATGCCTTTGCCAATTCTGTGACTGAACTGTAGATATTTTCTAAACAGCCTGTTCAGAGATGTTATTACACATCTTTGGAGTAAGTGGGATTTGAATCTGGGCTTCTTGATACACAAGTAGGAACATTACCACTGTGCCACAAGACTCCTATTTGAAAGAATTATACAATTAGTCAGACCCCATAGCTTTCCATTATAGCCCTAGAATTCTATTCTTTTCAACACTAAAATTGGAGGTGTAGTGGACAGCAAAAAAGGTTAACTCAGGGCACAACGGAATCTTATAATATGGGCCAAGGATGGCAGATGGAGTTTAGTGAGGTGCTGCATTTTGGAAAGGCAAATCAGGACAGGACTTATACACTTAATGATAAGATCCTGGGAAGTGTTGCTGAACAAAGAGACCTTGGAGTGTAAGTTCATAGTTCCTTGAAATTGGAGTCTCAGGTAGTTAGGATAGTGAAGAAGATGCTTAGTGTGCTTTCCGTTATTGGTCAGAGCATTGAGTATAGGAGTTGGGAGGTCATGTTGCAGCTGTACAGGACATCGGTTAGGCCACTTTTGGAATATTGTATGCAAGTCTGATCTCTCTCCTATAGGAAGGATGTTTTGAAACTTGAAAGGGTTCAGAAAAGACTGACAAGGATGTTGCCAGGGTTGGAGGCTTTGAGTATAGGGAGAGGCAGAATAGGCTGGGCTGTTTTCCCTGGATCATCTGAGGCTGAGGGGTGACCTTATAGAAGTTATAAAATCAAAGGGGGCATGGATAGGTAAATAGAGAAGGCCTTTTCCCTGGGTTGGAGGAGTCGAGAACTAGAGGGCATAGGTGTACAGTGAGTGGGGAAAGATTTAAAAGGCACCTAAGGGCCAACTTTTTCACACAGAGGGTAGTGCGTGTATGGAATACGTTGCCAGAGGACGTGGTGGAGGCTGGTACAATTACAACACTTAAAAGGCATCTGGATGGGTATATGAATAGGAAGGGTTTATAGGGCCAAGTGTTGGCAAATGGGACTAAATTAGATTAGGATATCTGGTTGGCATGGACAAGTTGGACCAAAGGGTTTGTTTCTGTGCTGTAATCTCTATGACTCTAAATATGTATACAGCTTTTCTACTGAAAGTTACTATTGGATTAGATAGTACATTCTAGATGGGAGCAACTTCCTCCACTCAAATAAAATTTTCCTCATCTATTTTTAGGTCTTCTGCTAGTTATCTTTAATCTGTGTCCTTTGGTCACTAATTCTCCTACCAATGGAAATTTTTCCTTATTTGCTCCTTTTAAAGTTCTTCATGATTTTGAACACATCTATTAAATCTTCCTTTACCTTTCTCTGCCAAGTTTGTCTAATCTTTGCACTGAATGAAAGGCTGTCATACCTCATAATAGTGTCATTATCCTCCCTTCTGCTCATTCAAGATACAATGAGTTTGAGTACATGCTACCACTTCTGTTTCAAAAACAAGTTGTCCATACATAGGGTTAAGATTCCGAGATGCAAGATGCTTGGTTCATAGCAGATGTTAGTTCTATTTAAATGTTACCAACATTACAAATTGTTGACAATCATTGTGGATACTAGAAAGTGGAGTTAGTAATTTTATATTAGCAATATAATTGAAGAATCACTGGCAGCATTTATCAGAACACCAGGAGAATATATCCTGCACTCTCCTGCCAACAGCAACTACTCAATGGCAGACCCTGTATGTATTGAACAAAGAACATTCAGTACTTGAATATTTAATGTTGTATGGAAATTTGTACCATTATCAGCATAAATAAAAATTCATAATCAGCTGTCTCATATACATCAGTTAATTCCATTGCTGAAGTCTTCAGATTTGCTACTGAATATGATTTTGCTATGCAGCGTGATGCCAAGAGCATGGGTCAAATTCTAACACCAACTGAGGTTACCACAAAGGATTCTTCTTTCTAATGTCTCCCCTCATCTGAGTCATGATGACCCTCAGGTTAAACCACCACCGATCATCTATCTCTCTCTCTTTAATGAGACAGTAGCCCTATGGTTTGGCAAGACTTTGGCACTTTACTTTTTACCTTTAATATGATTTTTGACATCACTGTTGTGACACATTTTAAAACTTAACCTGTGTTAGAAGACGCATACAATACTGCAGCAGTATCCATACAATTCCTGTGACCACAGCTGCTAAATTGAAAAGTTTCAAGAGGTTAGTTTAGTGTGATTTAACTAAACATTAAACAATAATCTTGTCCACATAAATAAAATGTCCAGCAGATGGATTTTTTAACAGATTCTCATGCCAGTAGTTTCTCAGTACATTGAGAAATAGGCATACTAGAGATCTGAATGCCATGGGACAGCCCTCAGCTACATTCAGTATCATAAGCAAAACAACTTCACTTCCAATTCATTGCAGTTTAAAAACCTGAGAGTTATCACCCTTGGTGAAAAGGGTGATATATTTATCAAGGAGAGGATACAACTTTATTCACATGCCAGGTTTCTGGCTAAATTATCAATGGCAGGGATCACATTCATTAGTTGGGTGAACTGTGACTTTGTTGGTCTCTGTTATTTGGTCAGAAGCTTTTGTTAAATAATTGCCTTGAATCATCATTGATTACCAGAGCATCAATCAGATATTTGATTTCATTTATTTATTGTCATGTGTGTATTGTTACAAAAGATAATGAAAGGTGTTGAGCATAGGCAGTGGGACAGAGGCTTGAGACTGATTGGAGAAGTGACTTGTTTTGTCAAAAGGATCAAAATAGGCTGACCAATCATATTATCAGTTTCTTGTCAGTAGGACAAACAAACGGCGAAAGTTAACTCTTCAGAGATGTCGGTGTAGTTTTGCCATTATTACAAACTTGTGGATTAATGTTATCAGATCAAAAGCAAGCCAGCTTAATCTCCCAGTTTAACAAATAACAAAAATAAAATTCAATGTGAAAATGAGTAAAACATTAGCCAAGTTTATCACCTTTATTTGATAAAAATAGGTAACTGACTAAGTTGTTAATGTCTGGTAAAGTGATATCTGAGATGGCTGTATCTTTAATTATAAATTTCTCATTTTGTTCATGAATTTCAGTTGGTAGTTTTTGACGGTGAAATCAATACAGCTCCCATCGCATTATTCCTGTTCTTTATGCTGTACTGACTGTTGATTGTATGTGTACTCTTTTTCTGAATTATTTCAAGCTGTAACAGGTAGAATGAGAGGACTGCCTTACTTTCTTATGTGATGCATTTCCAAGTCCAGATCTCAGCTAGATTCAGTATTTAGAAATAGCCAGAGGGAGCTATTATTGACTCAGTTAGATTTTATTGTCATGTGTACAGAAGTACCTGAGTATAGTGAAAAGTGTACAATGTTTCTTCCACACTGCACAAACTCACTCTCCACAGAAGGTAAGGAGGTTAAAGTAAGAAAAGAATCAGTAAAAGAAGGAAAAAAGTGTAAAAGCAAAAAGAGCAGATGATCTCTGGGCTGGAGTCCTCAATTTGTGCTGCTATTTTGCTGCCATCTTGGAGTAATTCATTGGCATTTAGTAGTTAGCTCTTTGGTCTTCTTGGGATGTACTTGCTCCTTTAGTGCTGTCCTTGTGCCTAAAATACATATCTTTCTGGTTTAATTTTCCTGAGTTCCCTCTTTATTCTCCCACTCCACATGTTTATATGTAAACATTTTTCATTTTCTGAACCCTCCATGCCTGAGTGTCTGTGTGTGTAGTGAGCACTGTTCTAACATTCATAGCAGTTGGAGAAGAGCAGTTTTGATCATTGGCTAGAAATATTAGCCTCTGCTTTTCTCCTCCACAGATGCTATCTGAACCTTAGTAATTTCTACTATTAGGTATCTTTATTGTGAAATCTCTGTGCTTCAAACAGACGCGACTATAAATATTTGCCTTCATAAAATATACATTTATGACTTCAGATAGGCCACTGTTGCTGCCATTCTGCATGACATCCAGGTAAATGCAAAACATTACCGACTATCACATTGACATTGAATTGGTGACCCACTTTACAAAAACAACTGATAAAGCTGGTTGTCAATACAATTTTCTCACATTGTACAGAACGTAACAGACATCAACATCACTTTGTCCTCTTGTTACCATCAAATCAGTTTCCTCACACAGTAAATATGAATTAAATACTTAACACTCTAAATTGAAGATTTACATAGGATTTATTGACCAGAAACAAACCTTTCAGCACAAGTCAATTATAGTTCTAATACTTGTTACAAATGTCTTCTTATCTCTCTCAAAAAAAGAGTTACATTGGGCTAAAATGTTAACTCTCCACTAATGCTGCCAGAACTACAGAATTTCTAAAGTGCTTTCTGGTTTTATCCTTCTGTCTGTCTTCATCTAAGCCTATCAATATGTCCTAATCTTGTTCATTGACTAGCCTCCTCTTAAATATATCACTGTATCGACTCCTTGAGGTTGAAAGTGCCACATTCTCAATACTCTTTTAATAAAAGCTTTTTTTCCCAAATCCCTAATGATTTAAAAACTCCAAGGTGAGCAAAATGTGTTCATTTAATGGAAAGGCACTCGTTTTTGCATACTTTCCCTTGCTTTCAAAGCTAAAAGGTTTATTGAAGAGATTGTAGAAAGGTTTTAGTGGCATTCAGTTGTGGTCATGAAGTGGCTTTTCAATGTTATGTCTTTTGCCTTTGCACCATTACATACGTTAAAATAGATTTGCATAGAATATGGAATATGAAATACCTATTCACTTGCCTACATGTGTCTTTTAAAAAATTGTTTGTGAAATATTGTCTCCCAATTATTCCAACAAGATTGCAATTCAATAACCATTTGCCACTTTTCTCCTCCTTTCTTGCCACCTCCACTCTCCCCAGCCCCCAACTTTCCATTTGTAATCATGTAAAGTACGCCATAATTAATGAGCAAAAATAGAATAAGTAGTTGCTGCTATTTTAAGCATTTGGCTGTGTAATGTTGCTAAGGGTAATCGCAGAACAAGCCTCACTCAACAGATGTATTACGCATCTCATTCCTTTAGCTAGTGGAGTCACACTCCGCTATAGATCAGAGCAAATTTAGAAAATATCACTAGTATTTATTATTGCTTGAATATTAACTGATTAAACATCAAAAATGCTTAGTTTTTGAATTAGATTTTGTGTACTAATAATAGATATCGGAAGAAATATTGGGTGGCAAATGGGTTATCTCACTGCAGCTTTGGTTGAAATCCATCACAGATGGGATAAAAGCCTACTGCATCCTTAATGAACCTAAGAGCTCTTGGCAAAATATGTTTTGACAGCTGAGATGCAGTTTTCAGTGGCTGTCATTCTCCAACACAAAACTAGTCTCAGTGTTTGGCACTTTTTAAAATTCATTCATGGATGTGGGTATCACTGGGTAGAACAGCATTTATTACCTGACCCCTAATTGTTAAAAGTAAACCACATTATGGTGGATCTCGTGTCACATGTAGCCCAGACCAGGTAAGGATGGGTAATTTGCTTCTCTAAAAGTCTTGAGTGAACCAGATGGGTTTTCCCACCAATCAACAATAGTCATCATTAAACTCTTCAGAATTTTTAAATTGTATTCAAATTCCACCATTTGCTGTGACAGGATTTAAACCCAGATCCCCAGAACATTACCTGGGACCCTGGAATTACAGTCCAATGATAATACTGGGAGAGATGAATCGTATCACCATAGGTCAGACAAATGATAGTGTATCTTGACATTCTGTTGCTGTGAAATCTACCTTATTTATTGTGTTGGACTGAAAAGTTTAATGGAAATACAAGCATTCAAACCACTATTCTTATAGTGGGTATTTGTTCATTTCTCCTTATAATATCAGACTGGCATTTAGAAATATGTGATTTCATAAACTAACAAGATGCCAACTCTTTAGACATGTGTACTTTATCAATAGAAATGAAAACTTTACTGAATGTTTTTGCAGATGACCTGCAATTTGGGCCAATTACAATTATGGCTTAGTCAGGTACATTTAGGGCTGTTGTCTCATTATTAGCCATTTTACATTATCACACAAATTCCAGATCCATCAAAAGCCAGACACTTTTACTTTGTTCCAATGATTAGAAATTTATGTAAGCATAATTCCATTTTTCATCTGTAACATTTGAAATGGAGACCTGGTAAGAAAAAAGCCTACTTTGAACTTACCACAACATGACATATCTGGATTTCAATCATACTTAATTAATAAATATTTAATTTTGCTTGCAATCAATGTGCTTTATTGTAAATGTGCTTATCCAAACAAGACCATCAGATGTTAATACAATGAACGTACTGGAATGGTAATTAGAAGAAATTTGTTATAAACACCCCTGGGGACGATTCATTAGTGGCACCAATTATGTGTGGAATGATTCTGAATATAACAGTATATTGTTTTGAGCATGTGTGTAATTCTGCTTCCTTTAAATAGAGCAAAAGGGTTAAATACAAGGGTTTAACATAGGCTAACAATACCTTTCAGCATTTAGAAAGAAACAGTGTTTGCATCACAGCACGAAAGGCATCAATGTAATTATTAAACAAATATGCTTGAACTTCTCCATCACCATTATGTAGTGAATTTTTACTGTGAAATACGAGTTACTGTACAGCCAAAATATCATGTCACATACTCAAACGCAACTTCGTACCCTAACAATCTCAAACATAGGCTCTGTTCTACTACCACCAGCACAGTCTGTTTACAATTTAAATGTACTGAACATTTCAGGATTTGACATTAAGTCATGCATTAATTGTGTTGCATTAAAAACGTGAATAGCTTTTTTCACTTGACGTATACTACAAATATTTCATTGTATGTTTGCTATGTAATTGTGTCTACATTCATATGTTTGTCATCTTTAAGTTGTGAGATATCAGTATTCTGAGCTGAGAAACCCATTTCTATATTAGGTATCCCTTGTCTCTGAATAACCATTTCCTGGGTCAGCTAACTGCTGGACTGATGCAAAATAGTCTTCTTTCACTCAAGCCTAACTATGTGCCTTAGCTCCAACCTTATACAAACGTCTTGTCAACTCCACTGTAGGGTAATACGTCACTCACCAATCATCCTTACATCTGCTTAGCACAACATTGGCAAATTATTGTTGAATTATAAATGGTTTAGTCCAGATTGAGACTGAGCAAACTAATTTTATGTGGGATTCTTACACAAAGGTTATTGATCTTTATAAAATAAGAGAATACTTTTATCCCATAAACCTGGATTTGATTTTAATTCAGGATCAAGAAGTGAAATGACAGTACACTTTACAGTAATTTACTGTCCTACTGCCAATCTGCTGAAAAATAGCTATAAATCTACTGTTAAATATGTTTTCAATGAATTGTAATCGAAATGTGTCATTGGGATTTATAATTGAAATTATTTCATGAGAATTTTTGAAAGATAGCTATGTATATATTAAAAAGATTACATCTTCAAAAATCAAGTTTTAACTGTTAACACTATGACAATTTGAATGTTCTTGCTGGAGAAGCTTGTAAACAATGAAACAAGAGGTTTTGTTTGTCTCCCTACTTTGTGGTGGCAAGGAGTTAGGGAGGCAGTCACTGCAATGCTTCAGCTGGGTTTGTATTTTAATCAAGTGTCAAAACCAAACAGCATTGCCAGCAAATCCTCAAGAATGGATTTTTATTTTAAATTCCATTTGCCAGTCTTTACCTTGAAACATATCATTTTCATCAGGTTTTTAAATTTCTGCCAGGACACAACTCCAAATGGCAGCCATCAGCATTTTTGTTAAAGTCCAAAACAAAAAGACTTGGGAGCATGTAGCAGTCCGCAGCAGGAGAGGATGGAACATTACCACCAGTGGTCAGTGAGAAATCATTCTCTCTTGAGATTATCACAAATAAGACACATTGTACAAAAACCATGACTCTGCATGGCCAACTGTCTTGTGTCTGTAAGGAATTGCTAAGATGTTCTATTAGCTCCAATTTGCTTGCAAGTCACTGTTTAAAGTCAGGAGTGTTAGTACTTAGCATGTTATTTTGTGAATAGTGACCTCAGCAGCTTTGTCAGAAAAAATGCAAAAGCCTACTTTGGTAAACAAAGCTAGTTTTATTTCTCTCTCCTTTTTAAACTCTTCGAGCCTGTATAGTATGAAGCAGAATTAATGGATATCATGTAATTTCAGTGTTAGTGACAATGCCTTTGCAAAACGGGCAGGAATGATTTGTTTTTGCTACTTCATCTGAAAGAACAATTGTTTCTGGTGCAAAGATACAGTCGGTCTCTTGTGTACATTTGTACAGTAACGTTTATAAAGTTTTCTACACTTTAAGAAAGTATTTATAATTTCATCTGTTCTATTCGATATCAGCTCTTTGAACTGCAAATATTAATTTGTGTTTTGTGCAAAGTTTGGTGAGGTTATCATGTTCAAATTATTTATGCCAATAAAAAATTTTGAGAACCATTGCATCACATGCTGTGTTTTTTTTTAAAACGATTGCTCATTCTTTCATTAATGACCATTAATAGTTAATGTCCTTACATTAAAGCCTTAGTTTTCTCTTCTCTGCACAGTATCAAGGATTTAAATCCCAAAGCAGAACATCAACTAAACATTGGTACCTGATTTATGTTGTTCTATCACATACTGTTTACAACCTTCATGGTCTCCAACGCTATGGTTCTTTCTACTTAGGTTTCTCAATATAAATAACTACTTTGGATATGAAACTTTATTGTAATTTCTCTAATTGTAAATCATCACCAAATAGTTTTCTACCTCTGTAACTTCATACAAATGTGAAGGCAGTCTTGATTATTCATTTGACTATTTTGGAACAGTTCTTGAATCTGTTGGCGCATATATTCAAGCTTCTGTGTCTTCTGCCTGACGGAAGAGGGACTGAAGAGGTTGTAAAAGAGCATTATTGGGTTAGGATGGGTCTTTGGTAAAGTTGGTAGCCTTTCTGTGGCAATGAGTCCTGTAAATGGAGTCCAAGGATGGGAGATTGGCTTCCGTGATGGTCGGGCTGTGCACACAAACTTCTGTAGTTTCTTACGGTCCTGTGCAGAGCAGTTATCATACCAGGCCATTATGCACCTGGGCAGTATGTTTTCTATGGTGCATCTGTAAAGGTTGGTGAGGGTTCTTATGGACATACAGAATTTCCTAAGCTGCCTGAGGCAGAAGAGGTGTTGTTGTGCCTTCTTGGTCGTCACATTTACCTAGAAAGTCCAGGACAGGTTGTCGTTTATCATCATTCCTAGAAACTTGACGTTCTCAACCCTCTCAACCTCCACTTCATTGATGTCAATGTGGGCGTGTTCACCTCCTTTCTTTCTGAAATCAATAATCAGTTCTTTAGTTTTGTTGACATTGAGACAGAAGTTGTTATCATTGCATTACATTGCCAAGCCCTCTATCTCCTTTCTGTATTCGGACTCATCATTGTTTGACAACCGTCCTACCACAGTGGTGTCATCAGCAAATTTATAGGTGGCATTCATTCAGAATTTGGTAACACATTAATTGATTTACAGGGAATACAGTAGGGAGCTAAGGACGCATCCTTGGGTGGCTCCAGTGTTGAGTGTTATCGGGGAGGAGATGCAGTTGTCCACCTTCACTGATTGCAGTCTGTGGGTCATTAAGCTGAGGATCCATTTTCTGAAAGCGGAGCTGAGACCCAGGTCTCTGAGTTTTGAGATCAGTCTGGAGAGGATAATGGTGTTGAAGGCAAAGCTGCTGTCGATGAGCAGGTGTCTAATGTAGGTGTCCTTGTTGTCCAGATGTTCCAGGGATGAGTGCAGGGCTAGAGAAATGATGTCCTCTGTGGACCTGTTACGTTGGTAGGCAAATTGTAGATGATCGAGGCATACTGGGAGACCTGTTGATGTGGGCCATGACCAGCCTCTCAAAGCACTTGATTAGATTAGATTAAATGCCCTACAGTGTGGAAACAGGCTCTTCGGCCCAACAAGTCCACACCGACCCTCTGAAGAGTAACCCACCCAAACCCATTTCCCTCTGGCTAATGCATCTAACAGTATGGGCAATTTAGCATGGCCAATTCACCTAACCTGCACAACATTGGACTGAGGGAGGAAACTTCATGATTATGGAGCTCAAAGACACTGGACGGTAGTCATTAAGGCAATTGCATGTGCTTTCTAAGATACTGGGATGATGGTGGTATTCATGAAGCATGTAGGAATTTGGCTTGTAGGAGGGAGAGGTTGAAGATGTCAGTGAATACCTCCACCAGCTGGTCCACACAGGATCTAAGTGCTCAGCTGGGGACGCCGCCTGGTCTGTCGTTTTCCTTGGGTTGACTCCCAGGAAGACAGATCAGATGTCTGCAGTGGTGTCAGGGCAGGTGACACCACTGCAGAATTCTACTGGAATTCTACTTGAAACAAGTAAAGAAAGCATTGAGCACATAAACATCTATAAGGTCACCCCCTTACGTCCTAGGCTCAAGAGAAGAAAGTCCCACCCTATCCTTATAACTCAAACCCTCCAGTTTCAGGAACATCCTTGTAAATTTTTGCAACCTCTCGAGTTTAATAACATGCTTCCAAAGCAGGGAAACCAGAACTGTACACAGTACTCCAGATGTGGCCTTACCAATGTCTTGTACAGCCGTAACATGATATCCTGTACTCAGAGCTCTGATCAATGAAGGCAAGCATGCCAAATGCCTTCTTCACCACCCTGTCTACCTTTAATGCCACTTTCAAGAAACTATGTACCTGTGCCATCAGTCATGATTGAGTGGTGGAGCAGACTTAATCAGACAAATGAGCTAATTTGACTTTATTATCAAAGACCTCTCTGGACTTTATATGCTTCAATTAAGTTGATTTTCAGTCTTCTAAACTCTAGCAGATACAGACCTTGATAGTCCAACTGTGCTTTATAAGACAACCCACCCATTGCAGGTATCAGATTGGTCAACCTTCCAACATGTTTATACTCTTTCTTAAGGACAAAGACCAAATTGTATTTTTAATGTGGTGTCACCAATATCCTATACAAATGAGATACAAACGTTTTGTATTCAATTGCCCCGGCAATAAATGATCATATTCTGTTATATATCTTAATTACTTGCTCCTTCATCTTGTTGTAGCTATTATCCATCTTGTCACAGAAAGTAAAAAATATTCATAAGATGTAACAATGGACATGGGGAGGCAGTGGCTTAGTGGTATTGTGACAAGATGATTAATCAGGAAACCCAGGTCATTGTCATAGAATCATGCAGCACAGAAACAAACCCTTCAGTCCAACTCATCCGCACCGACCAGATATCCCAATCTGACCTAGTTCCATTTGCCAGCACTTGACCCATATCGCTGTAAACGCTTCCTGCTCATATACCCATCCAGATGCCTTTTAGATGTTGCAATTGTACTCGTCTCCACCACTGCATCTGGCAGCTCATACTGGACATGCACGACCCTCTGTGTGAAAACGTTACCCTCAGATCGTTTTTATATTTTTCCCCTCTCATCTTAAACCTATGCCCTCCAGTTTTGGACTCTCCTGCCTTGGGAAAAAGACTGTGACTATTCACCCTATCCATGTCCCTCATGACTTTATAAACCTCTAGAAGGTCACACCTAAACCTCCGACGCTCCACCAATTAATGATAGGCCCCTGGGGAGTTTTGCCACACAAAGAGACCTAGGGGTGCAGATGCATAGTGGCTTGAAAGTGAAATTGCAGGTAGACAGGGTGGTGAAGAAGCCATTTCGCATGTTTGTCTTCATTGGTCATAACATGTGACAATAGGGTTTGAGATGTTGTGGCTGTACAGGACGTAGGTGAGGCCACGTTTGGAATACTGCATACAATTCTGGTCACCCTCATGTAGAAGGGATATTGGTAAATTTGAAGGCATGCAGAAAAGACCACTGGTCACAGAGCTCCAGTTCGAAAAACATCCCTTTACCACTGCCCTCTGTCTCCTACCTTGAAGCCAATTTTGTATCCAGTTGACTAGCTCCCCTGGATCCCATGCGATCTAACCTCATTAACCGGTCTGCCATGCGGACCCTTATCAAATGCTTTGCTGAAGTTCATTTTGACAATGTCAATCAGTCTGCCTTCATCAATCTTCTTTGTCACCTCTTCAAAAACTAAATTGAGTTAGTGAGACATGATTTCCTATGCACAAAGCCATGCTGACTATCCCTAATCAGTTCTTGCCTTTCCAAATGCATGTAAATCCTGTCCCTCAGCATCTCCTCCAACAACGTACCCACCACTGGCGTCAGGCTCACCAGTCTATAATTTCCAGGCTTTTCCTTGCAAACTTTGTTAAACAATGGCATCACATTAGGGAGAATAGCCCCAACCTTTTCAGCATCTCTCCATAACTCAACCACTCCAGTCCTGGCAACATCCTTGTCAATCTTTTATTCATGCCCTCAAATTTACCGACATCCTTTCTATAGGAGGGTGACCAGTATTCCAAAAGTGGCTTCACCTTCATCCTGTACAGCCACAACATCCCAAACCCTATAGTCAAATGTTACGACCAATGAGGGCAAGCATGCTAAATGGCTTCTTCACCACCCTGTCTACCTGCAATTTCACTTTCAAGCCACTATGCACCTGCACCCCTAGGTCTCTTTGTTCGGCAGCACTCCCCAGAGCCCTATCATTAATTGTAACGATTTCTCTTACCAAAATACAACACCTCACATTTATCTGAATTACACTCCATCTACTGTACCTCGGCCCATTGGCCCATCTGATCAAGGTTCCATTGTACCGAGGTAATCTTCTTCACTGTCCACTACACCACTGATTTTGGTGTTATCTGCAAACTTACTAACCATATCGCCTATATCCACATCCAAAGCATTTACATATAAGATGAAAAACAGTAGACCCAGCATTATCCCTGTGGCATACCGCTGGTCACAGGCCTCCAGTTTGAAAAACATCCCTTTACTACCATCCTCTGTCTCCTACCTTGAAGCCAATTTTGTATCCAGTTGACTAGCTCCCCTGGATCCCATGTGATCTAACCTTATTAACCAGTCTACCATGCAGACCCTTATCAAATGCTTTGCTGAAGTCCATATTGACAACGTCAATCGGTCTGCCTTCATCAATCTTCTTTGTCACCTCTTCAAAAACTAAATTGAGTTAGTGAAACATGATTTCCCATGCACAAAGCCATGCTGACTATCCCTAATCAGTCCTTACCTTTCCAAATGCATGTAAATCCTGTCCCTCAGAATCCCCTCCAACAATGCACCCACCACTGACATCAGGCTAACCAGTCTATAGTTTCCAGACTTTTCCTTGCAAACTTTCTTAAACAATGACATCACATTAGGCAATCTGCAGTCTTCAGGCACCTCACCTGTGGCTGTTGATGATACAAATATCTTAGTAAGGGGCCCAGCAATTACTTCCCAAGCTCCCCACAGAGTTCTCATCTAGTTACATCTGTTTGAATCCTGCTACAACAGATGCTGGAATCTTGAATTAAGAGTTTAATGACACCTGGGGGAAAACAATCTTCTGCTTTACTGATGTCCTTTAGGGTAGGAAACTGCTGTCCTTACGTGGTCTGACCTACATGTGACTACAGACTCACAATGATGTGGTTAACTCTTAACTGTCCTCTGGGCAATTAGGTTTGGCCACTGGCCTAGCCAGGGATGCCACATACCATGAATGAGGGAAAAAGCCTAAATATGCTCTTTATCATTTAACATCATAGCTCCGACATATCCAATTCCTCCCCTATAGCTGCCAGTTTTTTTTTCGAAAGTTCAGAGTAATATGCCTTGATTAGTTTTTAAATTTATCACTGAATTATTTATGTGCATTCACCCAGGTTTCTCTTCTAGTGGTGATTCTATTCAGCAGCTTCTTCCCCAAGGCATGGTGGCTCAGTGGTTAGCACTGCTGCCTGACAGCACCAGGGACCCAGGTTAGATTCCACCATCAGCTGACTATCTGTGTGAAGTTTGCACATTCTCCCTGTGTCTGTGTGCGTTTCCTCCTGGAGCTTCAGTTTTATCCCATAGTCCAAAGATGTGCATGTTAGGAAGATTGGCCATGTTAGGGTGTCCAGGGGTATGCAGACTGGATGGGCTGCCCATGGGAAATATGGGCTAAAGGGGTGTGTCTGGGTGTGGACTCGATGGGCTGAATGGCTTGCTTGCACACAGTAGGGATTCTATGTCTCACTTTGCACTAGAATTTAATGGCAAAGGGGGTTGATAGCATTATCAACAAGGCTAAAATTCTCTTCATGATCTCGTGGACCACAGGAAGATCCATCGAAGGAATAACACTCTTCCTTTGAATAACCACTTTCTGCACTGGCTAAGCGTTGATCCCATGCCTGCAACTCAAATTTTAGGGCATAAAGTTCCAGCTTCTTAAAACAATTCAAATAATCATAGAATCATAGAGATGTACAGCATGGAAACAGACCCTTCGGTCCAACCCGTCCATGCCAACCAGATATCCCAACCCAATCTAGTCTCACCTGCCAACACCCGGCCCATATCCCTCCAAACTCTTCCTATTCATATACCCATCCAAATGCCTCTTAAATGTTGCAATTGTACCAGCCTCCACCACTTCTTCTGGCAGCTCATTCCATACACGTACCACCCTCTGTGTGAAAAAGTTGCCCCTTAGGTCTCTTTTATATCTTTCCCCTCTCACCCTAAACCTATGCCCTTTAGTTCTGGACTCCCCTCTCCATGCCCCTCATAATTTTGTAAACCTCAGCTTCTGACGCTCCAGAGAAAACAGCTCCAGCCTGTTCAGCCTCTCCCTATAGCTCAAATCTTCCAACCCTGGCAACATCCTTGTAAATCTTTTCTGAACACTTCAAGTTTCACAACATCTTTCCGATAGGAAGGAGACCAGAATTGCACGCAATATTCCAACAGTGGTCTAACCAATGTCCTGTACAGCCGTAACATGACCTCCCAGCTCCTGTAGTCAATACTCTGACCAATATAGGAAAGCATATCAAACGCCTTCTTCACTATCCTGTCTACCTGTGACTCCACTTTCAAGGAGCTATGAACCTGCACTCCAAGGTCTCTTTGTTCAGCAACACTCCCTAGGACCTTACCATTAAGTGTATAAGTCCTGCTAAGATTTGCTTTCCCAAAATGCAGCACCTCGCATTTATCTGAATTAAACTCCATCTGCTACTTCTCAGCCCATTGGCCCATCTTGATTGAAGTTACCAGCTGGCTTACTATCTGAATTTACTGATGATGGTAAAACAAAATTAGACCGAGAATAAAATCAAAATACTGTGGATGCTGGAAATCTAAAATAAAACAGAGAATGCTAGAAAAACTCTGCAGGTCTGTTAGTATCTTGGGGGAAAAAGTTAACATTTAGAATCCAGTATAACTTCATCAGAATTCAGAATGTGTTTTTACTATGCAGAGAATACTGTACTCAACAATTAACAATTCAGTGCACTCAAGCAACACCCCTCTCCCTCGTATAATTATTAATTCAAATGGTATTGATCCGAGTTTTCACACTTTTTCCACACTCTTTCACTCTTGGCTTAAAAAAAAAGACTGTGCGCTTCTAAAGTTTGTTGGAGTTTTTCATTTTTTTCTGTAATACTGTAGCTTTTGGGGATTAAGGAAACGATTAAAGAATGTAATTTTAAAATCAAAGTGGAAATAGCTCTGAAACTGATATTACTTAGGTTGTAAGTTTGTTCGCTGAGCTGGAAAGTTTGGTTTCAGACATTTCATCACCATGCTAAATAACATCATCTTTAATGGAGAACTGCAGACCAGTGTCTACAGGAAAGCAACACACATAGGCAGATACTTAACTATAAAAGCAATCATCCCAGCACCCACAAAAGATGCTGCATCAGGACATTATTTAAATGGGCCACAACACACTGCTGCACCCAGGAGCTACAAGCGACAGAAGAAAAATACTTATACAGAGTTTTCAAGAAGAACGGGTACCCAATAAACACAGTCTGCTGATTCTTAAACAACAAACCAAACAAGTAGACACAACACGCCTAGAAACTCTAATCACACTACCATGCATCAAAGACATCTCAGAGATGACTACCAGACTGCTCCAACCCCTTGACATCATGGTAGCCCACAAACCTACCAACACACTGAAATAGCTAATGATGAACCTAAAGGACCCTGTACCAGCAAAACAAATGTAATTTACAAAATACTAGGCAAGGACTGTTACAAACACTACATCAGAAAGACAGGCAGGAAACTAGCCACCAGGATACACGAACACCAACTAACCACCAAAAGAAATGACCCACTATCCCTAGTATCCTTACAGACAGACGAATAAGGACACCACTTAAACTGGGACAACACATTCATCCTAGGACAGGCTAAACAGAGACATACATGGGAATTCTTAGAGGCCTGGCATTCAAACCAGAACTCCATCAATGAACACATCAATTTGGACCCCACTTACCAACCGCTGAGAAAAAAAAACTGGAAATGATATCACCCACCTTAACAGACCAAGACACATAAATAGAAAGTGGGACAGAACACCAGTGCTTCACTGGAGGCTCACTGATGATATTACCTAATATGGTGTCGAAACGTCTGAAAACAAACCTTCCAGCTCAGCGAGCAAACTGAACCTCAACCTGAGCTACAAATCTTCTCAAATATCGCAAATTGATATTACTCTCAGGTTCTAGATGTGAACAAAATTGGGCACAGTACCAAAGATTGGGTAGAGGGAGAACACGGCTTTCAACTCTCTAGGTTGGAAGATTCTCCTCTCACTGACTAATTGCAGATAGGCCCAGACACATAGCTCAGCCAGGCAGATTACACACTGCGCCAATGTTTACAGAGAGGTGGGAATGGGGTAGAGACCATAAGACAAAGGAGCAGAAGTAGGCCATTCAGTTCATTGGGTCTGTTCCACCACTTTTCTGCCTTTTCTCCATTAGTCTTGTCTCACTTAATGGTTAAATAACCATCTATCCCAGTCTCGAATTTTCTTAACCCTCCATCAACAGCTATTTGTGTTAAAAAAGTCTACAGATTCACTACACTCTGAGGAAGAAATTCCTCCTCATCTTTGTCTTAAATGGCTGATCCCCTAGCTCTGACATTCCTCTGGTACTGACTCTGGTCCTTGACTTTCCCAAGTGTTGGAATAAAGAGTGGCATTTTCAAGATGGTAACCTGAAACTAGTAGGGTACCACAAGGATCAGGGCTCAAAGAGTCGCGTAGAGGTCGACAGCACTGAAAAAGTCCTTCAGCCCATCAAGTTTACATCAGTCAAAACAAGCATCTAACTGTTACCCATTTTCTAGAACTTGGCTGATATCTTTGTATGCTTTCGCATCATGAGTGCGCATCTTAATATTTCTAAACTTGTGAGGGTCAGTGCAGATGGTGAGTTCCAGATTCTCAGCACCATCTGGGTGAAAATATTTTGCCTCCCATCTCTCTAAACCTTCTGTCCCTTACATTAAATCAATGCCCCGTGCCATTAATTCCTCCACCAAGGGGAAACATTGCATCCCCTCTGCCCTGTTTATGCCCCTTAATTTTATAAACCTCAATTATATTCCCCCTTTGTCTTCTCTGCTCCTGGAAAAATAACCCCAATCTATCCAAGCTCTCTTCATAGCTGAATCTCTCCAGCCCAGGCAATATCCTGGTTAATCACATCTGCATCCTCTCCAGTGCAATAACATCATTGCTAAAATGCAGTTTCCAGAAGTGCCTACTGTAATGGACTAGGCCAGACCACTCAAAACAATCTTAAACAGGCAGTCCAGAGCATAACTTTTCAATTTGTTTCAGTAAGTGTTCAGTGAAAATTACCCAGCGTAAGTTAGCTAGGTTGACTACCAGGTTTTGAAACAGACAAAACTTTATTCACAAAATTACACAATGAAATACAACGGAATAAAGAACCCCTACAGAACTCAGTCTATCCAAACTAGACTTAATTATGCTGTTCTGATTATACACAACAGCCCCAATGAGCAAACCCCCTTAAAAAACAGCAAAAATGGAACAAATGCTTACAGGTTGAAATTAGGTTGAAGTTAGAAGAGTAGAAGGAGAGAGAGAGAGTCTGTTTCCACACAGCTGAACTCCAAACTCATTCTGGACTGAACTGCTCAGCTAGAGAGCTGACTATTCCCTTTTCATTCTCCAGGTCACTTCTAAAACATGACCACTTTGGCCTGAAATCTCGTCTGTTTGCATATAAACAAAAGGCCTCTCAACATCCTTTTTCATCTCTGTACCAAACTAGTCACTCTGAAGCTGGCAGCTGTTTATGACCCATCTGAATAAACCAAGGACACAGTCTCCTTGAGAAAAGAAACAGCTTTTAGAAAAAAAGGACCAGCTTTGTGACACCTCCTCCCTTAAAAAAATGAACCAGCAATATCAAAAGATGGCTTCATTTTTAAAACCCTTCAAAAACCTGGTTAGTAGTCGAAACACACATATACACTATATTAACTATAAACATGCAAGCATACATAACTGCATGCAAATTCAGGCTGTGGCACACTCACCACTGAACACCTCTGTATCTCATTCAAGTCTCGATAACACGTTAGCAATCACATTTCCATGACCTGCCACCTGCACAATTGTCAAACTGATTGGCTGCAACAACAAGCTCCATCTAAACAGGTTGGCATTTTTGTCCTTAAAATTTTCCACAAATGTCAACGGTTTATGATCAATGTATACGATTGTCTCAGATGCATTGCTGGTAATATAAACATTGAAATGTTGTAATGTCAGCACCAAGCTTAAAGTCTCTTTCTCCACAGTTGAATATTTTGTTGATGAATGTTCAACTTCCGGGTAAAATACCTGATGGGTCTTTCTATCCCCTCATCATCCTCCTGTGGGAGCATTACTGGCATCGATAGCCACCTTGAAAGACTTTGTGTAATCAGGTGTAGCTAATACTGAGGCAGTGGTTAACATAGTTTTTAGGCTGTCAAATGCTTTTTGACAGTTCACTGTCCACTGAAACTTGCCCTTTTTTAACAATTCAATGAGTGGAGCAGCCACACTGCTAAAGTTCGGCACAAGCTTTCGGTAAAATCCATTCAATTCCAGGAACTGTAGTACTTCTATTTTTGTCAATGATGTGGAAAATTCCCCAATTACTTTGTTTTTGCATTTCATGGGGCCATTTGTCCATGTACAATAACATGGCCCAGGAAGGTGACTTGGGCTTTGGCAATTTCACTTTTAGCTACGTTTGCCACCAAGCCTGCCTTCCAAAGTTGATTGGACAAGTCCGATAAATGCTGTAAATGTTCCTCCCATGAGTGACTAAACATCACTAGGTCATCAATATACACCACACAGTTGGGTAATCCGGCAATGACCTTATTAGTCAGTCTCTGAAATGTGGCTGGAGTATTTTTCATACCAAATGGCATGATTTGAACTGATATAGTCCATTTGGCAACATGAAAGCCGAAATTGCGTTTGCTCTCTCTGACAGAGGTATTTGCCAGTAGCCTCTGACCAAGTTCAACTTAAAAATGTAAATTACTTGTCCCACTTTTTCAACACAATTCTCCAACCATGGAATTGGATATGCATCAGTCTTTGTAATGGCGTTGACTTTGTGATAGTCCACACTTTACCGTTGGGTACCATCTGGCTTTGGCACCATGACTATGGGTGCACTCCAGTCAATGTAACTCACTTTGATTATGCCATCTTGGAGCATGCATTCTATCTCCTTCTGAACCTGTGCCAACTTTAGAGGGTTATGCATATGAGATTATTGCTTAATCAGAGCAGCATCTCCTATAACTACATCAAGTTTATTACTTCCCAGTTTATTTCCGCATATCTCCCCATGTGATAGTAATAACTCTTTCAGTTCATTTCAATATTCTTATGGAAGGTAACTCAATAATTTATCCCAATTTTTGACAACTTCCTCATTGTCCAATTTAATGGAGGAATGTCCAATTCAGAATCCTCTGAACTTGGTTCTTCCTTCTCCTCTTGCTTTCCTTCCCTGTCAAAACACTTTTTAAGCATATTCATATGACACACTCTGTGAGATTTCTTCCTGTCTGGAGTCTTTATCAACTAGTTCACTCCACTCAATTTCATCTCAATTTGATAAGGTCCACTAAACCTGGCTTTTAAAGGCTCACCTGTTACTGGAAGTAACATCAATACCTTATCCCCAATTGCAAAATTGCAAACTTGTGATTTCTTATCTGCTTCCTGTTTCATGGTATGCTGTTATAGTTTTAAATGCTGTCTAGCCAACTCTCTAGCTCTATTAATCGTTCTCTAAAATTTGACACATAGTCCAAATGGATGATCTCTACATTCTGACTTATTAATTTCTCCTTAATCAGTTTTAACAGTCCTCTTACTTCATGCCCAAAAATTAATTCAAGTGGACTGAATTTGGTCGATTCATTGGTAGTTCTCTGATCGCATAAAGTACAAATAGAACTCCCCTATCCCAATCATCTGGACAATCTTGACCATAAGCTCTCAATAGGGTCTTTACTGTTTGATGCCATCTCTCTACTGCTCCCTGTGATTCCAGATGGTACACAGCAGATTTGAATTGCTTTATTCCCAAGTTATCCATAACCTCCTTGAACAGTTTGAATGTGAAGTCTGATCCTTGATCTGACTGGCTTTCTTTTGGCAGTCCGTATCTAGTAAAAAAATGTAAGTAATTCTTCTACATTCCTTTTAGCTGTGATGTTGCATAATGAGATTGCCTTTGGAAATCTAGTCGACACATACATTATTATTAATAAATACTTATTCCCACTTTTTGTTTGAGGTAGGGGACGTATGCAAATAATCAAGACTCTTGTGAAAGGTTCCTCAAATACTGGAATAGGTATTAAAGTTGTAGGTTTTATTACTGTCTGTGGTTTTTTGCTTAACTGACGTGTATGACAAATCTGGCAAAACTCAACTATATCCTTGTGTAGTGCAGGCCAGTAAAAATGTCTTTGTATTTTAGCCTGTGTTTTCTATCCCTAAATGACCGCCATGTGGTAGCTCATACGCCCCTCGCAGCACCTCCTTTCTATACCCTACTGGCAAAACAATTTGATGAACCTCTGCTCATTTCTCATCTGCTTGAATGTTTGATGGTCTCCATTCCCTCATTAAGACATTATTTGTTAAGTAATAACACACAAGGATGCATTACTCTCCTTCTCTGTATACGCCTTTTGATATAACTGTTTTAAATTCTCAGCTTTCTGCTTTAATTTGATCAGCTTAGCAGAGCTAAAGATACTTGCATGTTTACCTATTTGCTCTGGCTTTGCCCCACTTATCTAATCAAAAACATTCTTGGATAAAGCTACGTGAGCTTCCTTATCTGTGCCTTTTGATCTCTCCTGCTTCAACGTGTGCTTCTGTGATCTTGTGGTCACATAATCTGGGAAAATTCCTGGATAAACATCCTTCATTTCTTCATTGGCCTGTGTCTCCACTGGTCTTTGAACTAGAGTAGACAGCACGCCTACTGTTGAATCAGCGATATCATTTGCAAGGACAAATTGTATTCCTGCAGCTGAGAGTTTGTCCAGTACTTCTACCACAAATTCTCCACTCTTCTCTGGACTCGCTAACCTCATTTTACATAATTGAGCACTTTTTGTCTCATGATGAATTCCTGTTACCAGTACCTTTTCTGGCAATAGTCCCTCAGGAGTACATAGCTCCTCATCCTTCAGCATTACAGACTGAGAGGATCCTGTGGCCCTTAATATTGTAACTTCTTTACCTGATACTCCTGGCCTATGTAAATAAACTTTATCCTTGCGTGTATATTTTTTAAGCAGATCTGGCACTTCCTCCTTAATCAACCTCTGATCATCTTGTACACTCTGAGGCAATTGTCTGACATCCCTTATATTTTTTATTACTAGTCTAACAAAACTCCCAGGCTTGTTCGGATTTCCTACATCTGGCTTTCTCCTAGCCCACCAACACTGTGATTTTGTGTGGCCCATTTTATTACAATGAAAACACCGGAGATTTTTAACTTCTTTGTCCCTTACCCTGTGTTAAGTTATCTTTATGTTCATCACTGAGATCTACCTTTCCCTTTCCATCTGAGGATTTCTCTTTGCCCCAATTTCTTTCCCTCATGAACTGAAATTGATTCTGGAAGCCAAACCATGTTTTACGGACCAGCTCATAACCACCAGCGAATTCAGCTGCTAACCTTGCTGTTTTACCTGTCTGCTCTTCCACATGAGTTCGCATTGCCTCCTTGCTACAATTATCTTCAGCCTGTATCTCCAGCCTATTAAGCTGACTTTCCTTTTTGAAGTCCAAAAGCTCTCTCTTTTTCTTTCTCTTCCGCTGCTCTCTCTCTCTTTTTCCCTCTCTTCTGCTTTTAATTGTCATTTCTGCTGCCCTTTCCTTATCTCTTGCCTCTAACTCAAGCTGCTTCATTTGCAATTGAATTCTTGCCATCTCTATAGATTCTGATGGTTTCTCCAGTAAGTTTAAATGCTGAGCTGCTGCTGTAATTATCTCTCCTTTCCTCACAGAAGCAGGCAGTTCCAATTCCAGCTTCTCTGCTAATTATTGCAACTTGGTTTTATTAACCTTTTACAAAACTTCCAAAGTCAACGCATCCACATCCAGAAAACTTCTGGCGACTGAAAGAGCCACTACTATCCCAAGCTTTGTCTACCCAACCAAACCAACACCCCAATTAAAGACACTAGCACCTACCACTCTCTGTTTAAAATCCCACAAAAAGCATCCACTCAAAATATTCTTAAGCAGGCAGCCCAGACCATAACTTTGTAATTTGTTTTGGTAAGTGTACAGTGAAAATTGCCCAGAGTAAGTTAGCTAGGTTGACTACCAGATTTTAAAACAGGCAAAAATTTATTCACAAAATTGCACAATGAAACATAAAGAACTGAATAAAGAACCTCCACAGAACTCAGTCTATCCAAACTAAACTTAATTATGCTGTTCTGAATATACACAACAGTCCCATAAGCAAGTCCCCTTTTAAAAAACAGTAAAAATGGAATAAATGCTTACAGGTTGAAGTTAGAAGGGCAGAAGGAGAGAGAGAGCCTGTTTCCACACAGCTGAGCTCCTAACTAGTTCGAGGCTGAACTGTTCAGCTAGAGAGCTGACTACTCCCTTTTCATTCTACAGGTCACTTCTAAAACATGACCACTTTGGCCTGAAATCTCATCTGTTTGCATTTAAACAAAAGGCTTCTCAACATCCTTTTTCATCTTTGTACCAAACTAGTCAGCCTGGAGTCGGGAGCTGTTTATAACATCTCTGAAAAAAATCAAGTCTCGTGAGAAAAGGAACAGCTTTTAGAAAAAAAAGGACCAGCTGTGTGACAATACAGTACTGTAGCTGTGGCCTAAGCAATGTCTTATACAGTTCCAGCATAACCTCCCTGCTCTTAAACCCTATACCTCAGCTAATCAAGGCAAATATCCCATATGCATTCTTAATTATTTTATCTATCATCCCCTGACTGTAAGGGACCAGTGAACATACACACCAAGGTCCCTCTGATCCTCGGTGCATCCCAGGGTCCTGTTGTTCACAATGTATTTGTTTACCTTGTTTGTCCTGCCAAAGTGCATTACCCACACTCAGACACATTAGCTCCATTTCTACTGATCAGCCCATTTGACCAGCTCGTCAACATTCTCCTGTAATCTAAAGCTATCCTCTTCATTATTTACCAACCACCAAATTTTTATAGCATTCACTTACTGATCAAACCTCTGACATTCAAGGCCAGATCATTTATATACACCACAAATAACACGGGCCCCAACTCCAATCTGTGCAGTATCCCACTGGACACCCCAATCACAAAAAAACCCTGACATCACTCACTGCTTCCTGCACTCAACCAATTCTGAATCCAGCAAACCAAATTTACTTGAATTCCATGGGCTCTCACCTCCACTGTCAGTCTCCAACACAAAAACCTTGCTAATGTCCTCTTCGAAAATTTCAATCAAGTTGGCCAAACATGACCACAAAACCATGCTGACTGTTCTTCATCAATCCCTGTCTCTCCATGTGCAGATTAATACTGTCCTTCAAAATCGCTTCCAATAGTTTCCCCTACTCATGTCATAATTATTTACAGTATTTATTAATGTTTTGAAAAAGGCAAATGTCACCATGTTGAGGATGGTGTGGAAAGAAGGCATCCTGGGTAAAGAGACCGGAATAGCAGGAGATTGCTGGAGTGGGTTCATTGGGTGAGATACCCTGCAAGAGGTAAAACGTATATCAGGTTACAGAGAGAGGAATGGATTTCCTAGTAGATCTAGTTGAGGAGCTGGAGTCAATCCCACTACACTTGGTCCACAAGTGATACTGCCATCCAGCTATTTATTTATCACTTCAGCTACTGAATTCCCTGAGCCCTGAGAAGCTGTTCAATGTAAAAGTCTGTTAAAGTATCAAACAACATTGAGAAATTCCCTTGTTAAATCAATAAGATGAGGGAGTGCAAAGTGTCCTTGCAGTTGCATTGCAATGAAAGGTGTAGATGAACTCTGGAAGAGTAGCATTGAAGTGCAGAACTGTACTGTAAGTGGATCAGAGTTGAGCCATGATGAAGCAGTGAGGTTGGTATATGCCCAATTTGGATTCCCCATGGAGTGTGCCCTGGGATGTTGGTGCTGGGTAGAAGTTCGAAGCAATCAGTTGGTGTCTCCAGGTAACCACTCTGACTTTCCCGTCGGAATTGTCAGTGTTTAGTTTCTGTCGGGTAGGAGGATAAGATATTGCCTGCTGATAGAGCAAGATTAAGTAATAATGTTTAATCCATGCTAACACATGCAAATCAGCTGCACTAGTGAGAATCTTGTCTCGCCCTTCAATACTTGGTTGAAAATGGGATTTTCAGCTCTCAATATCGAGCAGCTCCTTGACAACCATCCCACGTGATTTTCAAACCTTCCTCGCAATGACCCATGTCATTCAGGTGCTGGGAAAATTCCGCCTCTGTTGCAATCTGCCTGCTCATCAAAGTGTGCAAGCCCAGCAAGGAAATAGGCATCAATAAGAACGGAAAGTGTTGGGGAACCTCAGGAGGCCTGGCAACATCTGCGGAAGGAAGACCAGGGTTAAGGTTTTGAGCCCAATGTGAATCTTCCTCAGAACGTAGGAAATGGCCAACCTGACACTACTGCAATTTCACCCTGCTCTATACATCAGTTTGCAACAAAATCATATTATGGACCTTCAGATCATCTACTTATGAATTTTTTATAGGAACCTCACCACTGAAGACCACATTGTTCTTTTATTCAATTAGATCTGCACAATTCTCTAAACTTCTTCAATAATCTCCTTAGCCTGCCACTCCAGCAGTTAATAAACGGCATCTGGAGAGGAACCAAACTTAGTTGTTTGTAATCCATGTTCTGTCTCTCTGTTTCCCAGGCAACCTACTGGTCTACTGCACAGTAACAGCTTTGTTCACTTCTTAAGTCCTAACTGCAATATATCCAGCATATCCACCATGGGTTTTTCCTTCCGTATTTTCATCGAGTGAGGAGAACTGCATACCCAGAACTATTTCAGTTCAGGAATGCTGGCTAATATTGTAATTTGTGCAAAGATTTCCATTTGTGATAATTCCTGGACTTTAGCAATTATAAGAACAAGATGAAATAGCATAAGAGTTTGGCTCAACCTCAGATTATTTTTTTTATTATTGGTTTCATAAGATTCCCTTCCCAGTGCAGATCTTCCCGTGATTTGTTCAGAATTTACACGTAAACTGCATACAAGACTCCTAAACAAATTTGATTGTGAGTTACAAAGTTATTTTGGTACAACCACTTCTACAATTTGACTGAAAATTACAAAGACACACACAGATAGGCACATATTGATGGTAAGCCTGCTTCCAGAAGTGACCCGTCTCTGTCTCTCTCCTAACTGCAGTAACCACACTCCAGTGTTATCCATTGTTTTTGATCAGACATATGATATCAAAAAGGCACCTTCTGTAGCCATCCTGCTGAATTTTCCAGTATTTATAACACCATTTTTATCTTTAGTTTTTTTCCATGCCCTGGTCCAGACTAGACTGGACAGGTATGATGTTGCTTCCGTAATAGAAAACAATATAATACCCATCCAGTTGTGAAGGATACCTGGCTCCCAGAGTGATGCACGTGTGAACACTCCTTCTGTAACATTGCTTATGATAAGGTGTCTTCCAGTGTCTTAACTGTGTTAGGCAATGGCAGGTACCTTACAGCGTTGTTTGTGATAATGGCTTTAGATTAGATTAGATTAGATTCCCTACAGTGTGGAAACAGGCCATCTGGCCCAACAGTTCCACACCGACGAGTTACCTACCCAGAGACATTTCCTTCTGACTAATGCACCTAACACTATGGACAATTTAGCATGGCCAATTCACCTAACCTTTTCATGCACCAGAGCATCAACTGGATCACACCTCTGTGAGGTTATAATTAACTCCTTCATACCTTGATAAGGTTTGTCTGTTCATATTTTACCATTCAAGGTCATGTCCCTGATTTTGGAATTTTTAGATCTTATGGAATTCCCCGTTGGAGGGAGCTCAGGTCTCTCATCTGTTTCCCACCAGCTATGAATCTGAGAGGTAGCCATTCCCTTTTCAATCTGAGCATTTCATTGTTTCACATACAATGTCAATCTTTTAATGTCAGGGTTTTTAAATGTCAGAAGTAACCCAAGAAAATGAAAAATTGTTGGAGATGCAAGATATCAGAAATAAAAATGGAAAGTACAATTGATCACTTCAAGTCTAGCATGACTCCTGTTCTGAAGAAGTCATATTGAACTCAAAAATTAACTGTGTTTCTCTTTCCACAGATGCTGCCGGATCTGCTGCGTTTCTCTAGCACTTACTTATTTTCTTTTGGATTTCCAGTATCTGTAGTATTTTGCTTTTATTAATACCATTAATAGCAGAAGGAGGGTGTGTAATCAATATTGAGTACAATGTTCATGGTTGAAAGTTAGAGAACTCAATGTTGAGTCCTGAAAGTTATAAAGTACCTAAGCAGGAATTGAGGTGCTGTTCCTCCAGTTTGCACTGGGCTTCCCTAGAGCAATGCAGGAAGACCTGATCTGAAATTTTAGCGTGAGAACAAGATAGTTTATTGAAATAACAAGCAACTGGAAGTCAGGGTCATTTTTATAATCAAAGCAGTCGTGTTCTGCAAAGCAGTTATCAGGTCGGCTTTTGATCGCGCCAATATAAAGGAGACCACAGTGTGAGCAGTTATTTGCAGTAGATTAGATTGGAAAAGTACAAGCAAAATGCTGTTTCTTCTGAAAGGTGTGTTTGAGACCTTGGACAGTTAGGAGGGAGGAGGAATAAATGGCAATTGTTACTTCATCTGCATGGAATGGTGCCATGGGGGTGGAAGAGGAAATGCCCATCAGCAGTCATAGAATGGTGGAGTGGACTCCATGGGCCAAATGGCCTTACTTCCACTCCTATTTCTTCTAGTCTTATGGTCTTATGGTTAGGAGGGATGGAGGAATGGACAATGACATTGTAGAGAGAATAGTCCCTACAGAATGCTGCCAAGGGAAGAGAGGGGAAGATGTATCTTGCTATGGTATCCTACTAGAGATGGCAGAAATGGCAAATGATGATGCTTTGAATGCAAAGGTTAGTGGTTGGAAAGTGAGGATAAGGTGAACTTTCAGACTGGGAGATTGTACAGCAAGATTTTTTTATTCACTTGTGGGAGGTGGTCATTGCAGGCCGGTCAGCTTTTATCACCCATCCAAACATCCCTTGTACTCAGTGGCCTTGCTGGGTTATTTCAGAGTTGAGAGTAAATCACATTGCTGTGGGTCTGGAGTAACTCATGTAGGCCACAGCTAATGAGGAGAACAGATTTCCTTCCCTGAAGGACATCAGCAAGCCAGTTAGGTTTTTCTGATAATCGGCAATACTTTCACGGTGCGCAGTAGATCTTAATTCCAGATTTTTCATTTTGTTAATTGAATTCAAATTCCAAAATCTGTCATGATGAGATTTGAACCTGGATCCCCAGAGTATTAGCTGAGTTTCTGGATTAATAGTCTAGCGATACTACCACTACATCATTGCTGTGAAGCAGGTGGGGAAAGTGGACCTATGTGAGAAGGGCAGTTGCGTTGCTGGATAAAAACCAATGGCAAAGAGCCCCTGTGACCTATTTAAGAGTGAAAATGTGAAGCCACAGGAAAGCAGGGTAGGTAATTGCTGGTTATTTCTTCCATTTTGTCTTTTGATTAGCCACGTGGTTTGAATCAGGAGATGTTATTATTGCTGAAGTGAACAGTTAGGTAATTCACTTTTAAAATATTTACCATCCAAATTAATGAAATAAATGGACTTTCCATGACTGGGGCAGTGTGTTGCAGCTGTAGTATGTAGGAGCTGATGGACATCAACTAGGAGTGAAGCAGATATTGGGATCTCGAATTTAGCTTTGGATAAGTCTCAGCCAGCGCCCTTCTCCTATATGTCTGAGGTTCTTGTTCCAGGTATGGACTTGGGTACAAACTGCAGAGAGGATGAGTGAACTGACCACAGCACAGAGTGGCATTTAAGTGGGGGGAGAAAAAACAAATGTAGCAGTAATAAGGGATAGCATGGTTAGGGGAATAGATACTGTTCTGTGCAGCATCAATAGAGTATGGAAGGTTAAGTTACCAAGGTTTACTGGAGAGAAGAGTGGGATTGATGGGAGGAGGAATCCTGTTGCCGTAGTCCACATGGGTACCAACAACATGGGCAGGACTAGGAAAGGGGATTTGCTCAGGAATTGTGAGCAGCTAAATTAAATAGCAGAACCATAAAGTTATCTCAGGATAATAGCATAACCATAAAGTTATCTCAGGATTTAATCCTGAGCCATGTGTGAAGTGATATAGAGTAAATAAGATCAGAGAGGTATCTGCATGGCTTAGAGAGTGGCGGGGATGGGAGAAATGGATTCTGATTCATGGGGCACTGGCACCAGTACTTGGGAAGGAGGAATCTGTTGGCGTTGGGAATAGCTTCATTTGAACCATGCTGGGACCTGGTGAGCTGTATAATCAGGACTGTAGACAGGGCTTTGAACTAGTTAGTAGTGTTCAATTGAAGGGAAGGTTAAAAAACTCAAAAAGAAACAAGAGATAATTTTCAAGTCTTCCTTAGGCTCACGGGTCATGTCAAAGGCCTGGAGAATTGCAAATACTACACCCCTGTTTGAAAAAGCTGAGCAACCAGAAACCAGTCACTTGAACTTTGATGGTGGGTAAACCTCTAGAAACAATTCTTCAGAACAAAATTAATAGCCACTTGGTCAAAAGTGGCTTAATTGAGAAAAGTTAGTGCAGATTTTTCAGAGGTAGATCATGATTAACTCATTTTATGAAGAGGAAACCGAAAAACTTAATAAAGGTAATGCTGTTCATGCAGAATGCTGGAAGGTCCAAGGCAATATTATCATCCAGGGCATCTGAAAGTTATACATTTGCAGCCTGACCAAAAGAGTCTGTCCTGTATTATTAAATATACTTTTTTATTATTTATTTTGTACTGATAAATTCTTATAAATTAATTTAATTTGCCATGATTCCTACCTCTTCAAAGGACAAGAACAACAGATACATGGGAATACCACTACCTGCAAGTATCCCTCCAAACCACTCACCATCCTGACTTGGAAATATGTCACTATTCCTTCAGAATTGCTGAATCAAAATCCTGCAACTCCCTCCCTCATGGTACTGTGGGTATATTCAGCCCATGGATTACAGCTGTTAAAAAGGACTGATCACCACCTTCTTCTCAAGGACAATTAAGAATAGGCAATAAATGTTGGATGCCCACATCCCATGATCAAATATTTTAGAAAAAGTCTCATCTTACCTTATAGATCAAAAATCTTGTTTGAACTAAAACATTTGATTGAAGTATTTGCAAACACTAGTGAATTGGGTTGATTACACTATTTACAGTGAGAATTGTGTCTGGTTTAGAACAGGAAAATGTGAATTGATTGAAATATCAGACATGATGTACATATTGTGATTAATAGAGCTTACCTGTACAAACATAAGCAATTCTATATTTTACTAACCTACAAAATGTTTACAACATAAATGACAGAAGACTTGGCTGGGACTGAACCCTGGGGTGTGCCACAGATGATCAATGTCTTATATTGGACAACAAGAAGTGGTCGATTTCAATTTGCAGCCTAGGCATAAAGCTGATGTTGTGGCTCTGGCACTCATTTTTGAAAGACGGATTTTAATGACCACAGATGACAATCAAACAGTTACTAAAATGGAGATCTGCAGTGCCAGCTTCATGCCTGACTAGCAAATTGAAAGTCCACGCAGAATGTCTATGATGTGATAGGTAGAATTTCAACAACAAGACAGCAATATCATGAGGAAGACAGTGCAGGAGAGAAGGTTAAGGAAGATAGAATGTTTGATGACATTAAACACGGAGAATGTGTTTAGGAACATGAGGAGACATTGCTGTTTCCCCAGACTGCTGACTTTGACCAGAATGATCTCAGGTGATACCGACCTGTTAAAAGTGTGATTACATGTACAGACCGTGACCAAAACGATGCATAAGAGTATGATTGCAAGGCAGCATTTTAGTTTTTTCCATTAATATTTGAGTATTGTTCATGATTTTACTGAATAATGTTAGTAATATAATTTCTAACTACTTTAGCTGAAGCATAAGAATTGTTGATGTAACAGTGGATATTAAAATATTAAATGCTTGCCATGATATTTATTTTGTTAAATCTCAGTGATAAATAAATTTGCTCAGGGACAGGAGGCAGTAAAATACTGAATCCACCAGATTGGCAGCTGAGAAACTTGACATATTTTTGATAGACTGAAAGATAAGTCCTCAAAGATAAAATGCAAGCTGGCATGTGAGTACATGTGGACATATTTGAATCTGATGATGTGTCATCTGGCCTGAAAAATCTATTATCTTGCAAAGTGTCTGTTCTCTGGCCATTAACTTAGCACTAGTTATGAGCTATGAGCTCATTATCGGGCTTATTACACAAGTATCCTGTTGAAAAGTGACATTTCATTGCAAGTGAACTTCCAGGTGAGGAGTTTTATCTGCCTGCTCTGGCAATTTGAGATGTAAAAGACCAAATTAAAGTATTGCATTTAGAAAGGTCCTGTTAAATATTTTATTTACAAATAAAACCACTAGTAAGTAAATGAACACATTGTTGGTGCAGATTGGTTCCTATATTTATCAATGTAGCAATACTTGTACATCAAAATAGAAAATTAATTTTGTGAAATTTAGTATTTTAGACTTTTGATATGAAAGGTGTTTCCTGAATGTAAATGTCGTTGTGGTCATATTGCAGCACAGCACTTTGACATGTCACACATCACACAGCTGTAGAAAGCTTTACTGGGTTGGACGGAACTGAGACTAATATACATTGATCTTTGAATGTCCCAGAAAATCACATCAATCTTCATAAGATTTTCAAATCTATGATGACGAGCACAGTTTTTAACTGCAGCAATTATTCAGAATTATCCTCCCATCAAAGTAGATTTATCCAATTATTTTTTTTTATTTTAAAAGCAGTCCATCGATCCTGATTTTGTGCTTTACGAGAAGAAACCAGTGATGGGTCACCATGTGAATCAATTCTCCTGCCATCTACTGTCAGCTTCAGGAGTTACATGAACATAATTTTGATCAGAGCTCTGGATGGTTCCCCACTTCACATAAACAATGTGTCAACTCCGGCATCAAGTAATCACTGAGCAAATCCAGCTATCTCACCAGATTTATTCATGGTTTCTCATACATAGTGGCAGTTTAGGAGCAGTTGGTGCTGAATCAGGGGTGGTTTAGTGCTGTGATTTTATATTTGAGTCTGTGCCTGACTAATTTCATTGGGAATTGCTGTAGCATTCATCCCAATTTCTCCAGCCATACTGTAGAATGAGTGCCATATTTAAAAATATAAAATTTCAAAGATGTCCAGAGCTCTTCTGGATTATTGGTAGTAAGCAGCTGCTGGAGCATTTCATTTTTGTTATCACTTCCAAGTAGTTTTACAGTACTTGAGTGTCATTGGTAGATGGTTTTGCATATGTTTAAACACATATAGGGTTGAATCATCTGGGGACCAACAACCTCCAAATCAGCTTAACAAAGGTCAAGCAGCAGTCAACAGGTTAACACTATTACCCAGCTCAGTGGATAAAACATAATTATTAACAGCATAATGACACTGCAAACTATACTAATGTTGTTTTCACCCTTATCATGGTATTACTGAAGCTAATCTTATTAGGAGCTTTCACATGTGAATATTGAGTGCTTCATTAACTCAATATTGGTAAAGTCTTAGTTTCTTTAAACAGTGACTAAATCACTTGAACACAACCATTAGAACTACAGCAGTGTTGCCAGCTGCTGCGAATCACAGGGGTAGATTTTCAATTTGCCATGCAATTAAGTTGAAAGTAGATTTTGTCCTCTCAACTATGGTCATTGTTGAACTTGTAAAATTCCAGCAAAGTAACTTTCTGCATGGAATCAAAGCAGTTTGTTGACCATAGAGCTTAGTTATGTTTCTGCCTTCGCTGGCCTTATGGAATATGTATTCAGGCAAATTCTGATTTATTTGGCGAACAAGCATTACCAGAGACTGAGAATGTCATGTAGATAGCATTCTGTACTTCCCATTGAAGGGATTTTTAAGATGGTCAGCAATCATGTCAGGCTACATTGTTCTTTGTTCTTTAAGGTCAGACGCCCAGTTGGGGGTTCCCACCCTTATTTATAAGATTGGTGGCTTGAGTAGAGCAGAATGTATGAGGCTTTTTCCCAGGGTGGAGGGGAAAATTACCAAGGGACACAGGTTCAAGGTGCGGGGGGAGGGGATGTTTAAGAGACATGTGCACACAAAGGGTGGTGAGTGCCTGGAACGTACTGCCAGAGGAGGAGATGGAAGCAGACACAAGAGCAAGATTCAAGAAATACCTGGAGAATACATAAAAAGGAAAGGAATATAGGGATATGGATTTCTGGCTGTAACAGGCTACTTCTTTTTTGCGGTATTTTAGGTGTTGGAGGTGATTTCCTCAAATTCCTGGAGCAGCAGTTACTGTTTTATATGCTGTTGCATTGTTTTAGCACGTTGGAGAAAAAAAAAATCAAAACAACAGCACTTTTAAAAGGGAGAGGAACAGACAAAGGCAGCATATGGTGAAGTCAGTGCAGCAGAGAAAGAGAAAGAAACCCACACTGCTAAATGACACAGCAGTGAACCTGTGCAGTTACTGCCTTTACTGTTTGAATTCATATATAGCTGGACATCAGATTGTAATTGGGAAAATTAACAAACAATGAAATTCACAACTAATCTTGGAGAAGCCTGTTTAGGAGAAGTCATAGCACAGAAACAGATAAGTCAATATTTTTAAGTGTGGCCATACAGAAAGTCTGCAGTAGTGAGTAGAATGGGTTCTTTCTTGATTATATGTTATATTGAGATATGTCTCTTCATTAAACTTAAAAATATAAACCATAAGTATCAAGTTAGCCTGGAGCAGTGTTTTGTAGAGGAATAAGATAGTGCTATTTTCTGGATCTGTAGATTGGAAGAAGCAAAAATGGCCTTTAGGAGAGTGATATGCTCTTCTTGTTGGATGTGGAATTTCAGAAAGAGTTTACGTGTTACTGAGGATTATATCTGCAATAAATACCATTGGTTGTGAATCCTATCAGATCGGATAGATCAGTTGGAGACACAGTTAGAGGCAATTGGGAATTTACAAGAGCAAGGGGATGTGATGGATGGCAGTTATAGGAAGGGAGAAAAGTTGCAGATACAGTCACATAGATGGGTTAACTCCAGGAAAGGTAAGAGAGGAGTCAAAGTATGCTATTTTGGAAAATGTAGGAGGTGATTGATTCTCAGGGGAATGCAGCAAGAACAGCCAAGTTTCTGGGATCGAGACTGGCTCTAATACAATGAGGGGTACATCAGGTTCCAAGAGATCAATTGTGTTCGGGGACTCTCTAGTCTGACGTTTCTGTGGCCAGCAGCAAAAAATCAGAATGGTGTATTGCCTCCCTGCTGCCAGGATCAAGGATATCTCAGAGAAGGTGCAGAATGTTCTCAAGGGGGAGAGGGGCCAGCAGGAGGTCATTGTACACATTGGAACCCATGACATAGAAAGGGAAAAGGATGAGATTCTGAAGGGAGAATATAGAAAGTTAAGCAGGAATTTAAAAAAGAGATCCTCGAGAGTAGTAATATCTGGATTACTCCCGGTGCTACGAGCTAGTGAGGGCAGGAATATGAGGATGGAGCAGATGAATGCATGGCTGAGGAGGTGGTGTATGGGAGAAGGATTCACATTTTTGGATCATTGGAATCTCTCCTGGGGTAGAAGTGACCTGTGCAAGAAGGATGGATTGTTCCTGAATTGGAGGGGGACTAATATAGTGGCGGGGAGATTTGCTACAGGTGCTCAGGAGGATTTAAAATAGTAAGGTGGGTGCTGGGGCCCAGGGAGGTAGTGAGAAAAGAGAACAATCTGAGACTGGTACAGCTGAGAACAAAGGCGAATGAAACAGTCAGAGCAGGCAGGGACAAAGCAGAGAACAAGGTAGGACTGGAAAATTAAACTGCATTTATTTCAATGCAAGAGGCCTAACGGGGAAGGCAGATGAACTCAGAGCATGGTTAGGAACATGGGACTGGGATATCATAGCAATTACTGAAACGTGGCTCAGGGATGGACAGGACCAGCAGCTTAATGTTCCAGGATGCAAATGCTACAGGAGGGACAGAAAGGGAGGCAAGAGAAGAGGGAAAGTGGCATTTTTGATAAGGGATTGCATTGCAGCTGGACTGAGGGAGGATATTCCCGGAAACACATCCAGAGAAGTTATCTGTCTTAAACCGAGAAATAAGAAAGGGATGATCACTTTATTGGGATTGTATTATAGACCCCTAATAGTCAAAGAGAAATTGAGAAACAAGTTTGTAAGGAGATCTCAGTTATCTATAAGAATAATAGGGTGGTTACGGTCGGGGACTTTAACTTTCCAAACATAGACTGGGACTGAAGGTTTAGATGGAGAAGAATTTGTTAAGTGTGTACAAGACAATTTTCTGATTCAATATGTGGATGTACCTATTAGAGAAGGAGCAAAACTTGACCTACTCTTGGGAAATAAGATTGGGCAGATGACTGAGATGTCAGCGGTGGAGCACTTTGGGGTCAGCGACCATAATTCTATTAGTTTTTAAATGGTGGTGAATAAAAAATGGACCAGGTCTAAATGTTGAAGTTCTAAATTGGAGAAAGGCCAATTTTAATGGTATTAAGCAAGAACTTTCAAAAGCTGATTGGGGGCAGATGTTCGCAGGTAAAGGGATGGCTGGAAAATGGGAAGCCTTCAGAAATGAGATAATGAGAGTTCAGAGAAAGTGTATTCCTGTCAGGGTGAAAGGAAAGGCTGGTAGGTAAAGGGAATGCTGGATGACTAAAGAAATTGAGAGTTTGGTTAAGAAAAAGAAAGAAGCATATGTCAGGTATAGACAAGATAGATCAAATGAATCCTTAGAAGAGTATAAAGAAAGTAGGAGTATACTTAAGAGGGAAATCAGGAAGGCAAAACTAGGGCCTGTTATGCATTGTATTGTTCTATGTTCTATGTTCTAAAACCGGGACATGAGTTAGTTTGGGCAAATAGGGTTAAGGAGAATCCAAAGCGATTCTATAAATACATTAAAGACAAAAGGGTAACTAGGGAGAGAATAGGGTCCCTCAAAGATCAGCAAGGCGGCCTATATGTGGAATCACAGGAGATGGGGGAGATACTAAATGAGTATTTTGTATCAGTATTTACTGTGGAAAAAGACATGGAAGGTATATAATGTCAGGAAATAGATGGTGACCTCTTGAAAAATGTTCATATTACAGAGAAGGAAGTACTGAATGTCTTGAAACACATAAAAGTGGATAAATCCCCAGGACCTGATGAGGTGTACCCTAGAACTCTGTGGGAAGCTAGGGAAGTGATTGCTGGGCCCCTTGCTGAGATATTTGTATCATCAATAATCACAGGTGAGGTACCGGAAGACTGGACGTTGGCTGATGTGATGCCACTGTTTAAGAAGGTGGTAAGGACAAGCCAGGGAACTATAAACCAGTGAGCCTGATGTCAGTGGTGGCCAAGTTGTTGGAGGGAATCCTAGGGACAGGATGCACATGTATTTGGAAAAGCAAGAACTGATTAGGGATAGTCAACATGGTTTTGTGGGTGGGAAATCATGTCTCACAAACTTGATTGAGTTTTTTGAAGATGTTACAAAGAGGATTGATGAGGGCAGAGTGGTGGACATGATCTATATGGACCTCAGTAAGGTGTTCGACAAGGTTCCCCATGGGAAACTGGTTAGCAAGGTTAGATCTCATGGAATACATGGAGAACTAGCCATTTGGATACAGAACTATCTTAAAGGTAGAAGACAGAATTATCTCTTGTAATGTAACCTTCTGGAGCGATGCAACAAAAACACATTTGGTATTTTAAAATCAAGCATTCTTCAGGTCATTCCAATTCCATCCATTCCAGAAAAGCTTGATTCCACAGGCTTTTCTTAAGAAGCTGGCTGTGAACAATGAAAAATAGACTATTTGTTCTGCTGTCAATCAAATACATCAGTGATAGATCATGTCTGCAGCAATAAGTTAAAAAATTAAACATCGTTTGTTAAACATTATGCCTATGAAAAGTTTCATCTAATCATGGAAATGAATGACAAACCATGATTACCAGTTTTTTTTAACATTTCATTAGCTTTAATATCAAAAGATTCAATCACAGAAATTGTTGAGAACAAGACAATAAATAGTTTACTAGCTCGATCTATTTATTCTAAACAGCTATCTCCAACAAATTAACAGACAATTAAGGATTATATCAATTCCATAAGGTAATTTCTAGATTTTACTTTAGCTTCAGTATAATTCTATATTGTTTTAAGTATTTATGCATTGCTTTATTTCCAAGATGCATCATGCATTTGAAAAATCTATGCCGAACAGAAATTTGCAAATGTGGCTCAGTTAAATCTTGCAATAGACTTTGAACAATGCTGCAATGTAATTTGCAAGCAGTTAATATCTGCTGCTTCTATGATAATGTACATTTTCAATAAGCTGAAAGTAATTAGTATCGAGTTATATAAAGTAAAACAAAAAATATTAGATTTCAACATTAAATCAATTTTAGTTGGGAAGATACTCACAATCAAAGAGTAGTAATTACTCTGCAGTGAGGTTGATTACAACAGTGCATGACACCACAACAGATAAACCTTAAGAAGATATTACAGCAGTTGAACTTTAAAAAAGATAATAGAAAAGGCCTCCCTTCAAACCCCTCTATGACCTCACTTCTCCCTATCTTTGTGATTGCCTATACCCCCACAATTTAGTTTTCCTCCGACTTTGATTTCTTGTGCTTCCACTGTTTAAAACATAAAGCTCTGGTTAGACCACACCTAGAATATCAAATTCAATCCTGGGGACCACACTCTCAGAAAGAGTGTGGCGTTGATATACCAGAATGAAACCTCTATGATTTAATTAATGAGGAGAATGTAGACAAGCCCCTTGACTCCCTATGGACTCAACTCAATCCACCTCCCCACTGAGGCCTAGAACTCAAACCAGCCTTCTCAGCAAGCGACTGGCCTTTCCCTGACATATCCAACTCCAGCCAACCCCAATCTTCCACTTAACTGCCACCCTACCCTCTCATTCAGCCACCGCCCTAGTCCCTACCTATCCAATACCCTTGTGTTATGATGCAGCTCCATGCATACCAGATCATGAGGTGAGATTTGAACCTGTCCCTTCTCATCTAAATATAGGGTCACTACCACTATTAACTCCATTACCTATGTATAAGAATTTTTTTTAATCAGCCTGTTATAACACCCATCTGGTGCAGGTGGAACTTGAACCTGGGTTTCTGACTCAATGGTAGGGACATTACCACTGCATTGTAAGACCCTCACCGTATCTGTTTTTAATCAACTTGTTTAGACATGTTATGACACACCTCTGAAGTAGGTGGGACTTGAATCCAGGCCTTCTGGCTCAGAGGTAGGGTAACTAGCACTTGAGTTGAGAGTGTGGTGCTGGAAAAGCACAGCAGGTCATGTAACATCCTCTCGACTCTAATCTCCAGTGTCTGCAGTCCTCACTTTTGCCTAACTACCACTTGAGTTTCCTTAACATCATCAAGACTGCCTACTTCCATCTCCCATTCTCTACCTACTGTAAACCTCAGTTCATCCATAACTTTCCTCCCCTTTAATTCCTTGGATGCTACCCTCCAACCACAAGGGATGAACTCAGATTTCTCCAGTTTCCTCATTTCCCCTCCCCCCACCTTGTCTCAGTCAAATCCCTCGAACTCAGCACCGCCTTCCTCACCTGCAATCTTCTTCCTGACCTCTCCGCCCCCACCCCACTCCGGCCTATCACCCTCACCTTGACCTCCCTCCACCTATCGCATTTCCAAAGCCCCTCCCCCAAGTCCCTCCTCCCTACCTTTTATCTTAGCCTGCTGGACACACTTTCCTCATTCCTGAAGAAGGGCTTATGCCCGAAACGTCGATTCTCCTGTTCCTTGGATGCTGCCTGACCTGCTGCGATTTTCCAGCAACATATTTTCAGCTCTGATCTCCAGCATCTGCAGCCCTCACTTTCTCCCCTTTAATTCTACCAAGTCTCAGCTACCCATCATCCTGACTTTGTTAGTCTATGTTGGCTTCCTCGTCCCATTGTCTTCATGAATATGAGTTTGAGATTATTTCATATAGTAACGTGTCATTTATTTTTGTTCTTTCCTTCATTTTAGAAGGATGCTCTTACTACAGTCATCATTTGTCATACATTTAACATCAATTCATGTGACTGTCATAGTTTGGTTAATATTTGGAATTAAAATTGTCGTAGCATGTTTTATTCTGTATAACTTGAAAATCTAATGATTATTATTTTGACTTTATAATCACCTCATGATGACTCAGTGCTGTAATTTGTTACACTTTGTTGTGAAATCAACCAACCAGCAAATGTATTTCTTTCTTACAAAGAATAAATGGAAAGGCTAGAATATGTAAATGGCGAATTGTTGTACTGTCACTGTTTCTACAGTCTGCTTTTCATAGCTAACCACCACATCTCTGTTTTTACCTTCACATTGTGTTGTGTAGATTAGAGTTATGTAAATGATGATGGTAGGTACAGGGGAGATTTTCTGTTCAGAACCAAAGGGAATGGGGTTGCTAGCATTTAAATATAATGTGTTGTAATATGATTTGCTTTATTATTAGTGCTGTGTGTAACCATGCCAGAGACTGTTTTTCATCAACGCATTTCATTGCATACTTATATTTTACAGGAGATGGCTAGATGGAATGTTGGTGGTGGGTTCAATGTAGTGAAAACTCTTGGCACACCTTCTTACTTGGGCACTGATTAAATGTAAAACTTTACTTTGTATGCATGTGGAAGTATAACACAGGCCCATCTGAGCCAACACATTTGGTTACAGAGACTGGGGAAAGAATAGGATGCTGTAGACCAAGGGCCAAATGTGTCAGCAGCACCCATTGGCCACTCTACATGTTCCTCTTGCATCCAGATGCTGTAGCAGGCTGTCACTACAGAGATCAATCCATGGTAAATCCTGTGTGGCCATGAAATCATGCCTTACGCTTAAACAATGACATTCATGGGTGCACAAAAAGACAAACAAGCTGATTTGAGGTGAAAGCAATGACAGTTATAATAAATTGCACAATAACCTGCATTGTCACCTGTGCCACCAATGTACCCTTAATACGTTTTCTTCATTCTCTCCCTCCCATTGGTTCTCAGTGTAGTCCCTATTTCTACAACTGGGGCAGAGGGAGCCAGCCCAGCAGGAGGGGTCATTGGCCCGAGAGGCAGGGGCTACACTGAGACCTAATGGGAGGGAGAGAATGAAGAAAACATGTTGAGGGCACATTGGTGACACAGGTGACAATGCAGGTTATTGTGCAATTTATTATAAATGTCACTGCTTTCACCTCAAATCTGCTTGTTTGGCTTTTTGTGTACTTGTGAAGCCATTGTTTCAGTGTAAGACATAACTTCATGGCCACACAGAGTTTACTATGGATTGATGTCTGTGTCAGAGCCTGCTGCTGCTTCTGGATGCAAGAGGAGCATGTATAGTGGCCAATGGATGCTGGTAACACCTTTGGCCCTCGACAGCATCCTGTGCTTTCTCAGTCTGTGCAACCAGGAGTGTTGGTGTGAATGAGTCAGGATGTGATATCAGGGCAAGGAGTGCAACACCAACAGGGGACAATGTATTCGGACAGCCAAATTGGACCCTGCAGATTTGTCTTGAGCAGTGGATGGGTCAAGTGTCATGTTCTATTATTTTTAAAAGCCTAAACACTAGTGGCCGCTGCATCCCCCTTTCCCCATTGGTCAAATCATTTACCTCGCCCATTATGATTATGGTCACAAACAACTTCTTTCCCATTGCACACTTGCCATTTCCTGCACGATGGAAAGTGACAGTGGGCACTCCTCAGCTAGTGCCCTCCATGTGTTGGTGAGGTCCCAGACTTCCAAACCCCCTTCCTGTAAGCTCTGCCCATAAACTCCAAAAACTTTGCAGCTCCTCAGGTTCCTGCTGGGCCCATCAACATGGGACTGCACCTGCTCCCCATTTCTCACCCAGCCCTTGGTGTATGAGCTGACCACTACACTGTTGTCCCACTGCCACCTTCCCCTATCTGCAGCCCCTGTGTCAGGATATTCCTGATCATGGACGAACACCTCTACTCTATGACCCCTCCCCAGACATGCTATAGCATATCCCTCCTTGCTAATATTGTCGCCCCTAACCCACCCCTTTCACAATTGTCACACTCCCTTCTCTTAGCCTGCAGCTCCCAGTCCTGAGGAATAGCTTGTTGAATTTTCTTCCTGTGCCAGGGTCCCCTTTATCCCCTACAACCCTCCTTCTTCTTAACTTCTGTGGCTGTATCTGGTGGACGGACTGTGGCCAAGTCCCTTGAGTGACCTGTCCGAATGGCCCGGATGAGAAGTGCCATGACCACTGATAGTTGGTTGTGTATCTCCTTGATGTTGCTAGGCCTAGCTCACCCCCATCCCACATCACCATCACCACCAGCAACTCCGCCACTAACCTGCCACCCACTGTGGATCTACAAAACTACCTGTAGTCCACTCGCTTGACCACGGCCAATCCCTGAATTGGTATAATAGGCTAACCTTGACTTACTGTGCTGTGATTTCCTGACTGTCAAGTCCCTCCAAGAACTTCACTGAGGATTCCTCCCTCAAGACTTTGAGACATGGCTGCCTGCTTGCTGCATATGCAGTACGTTTGCTGTGTAAATTGCTAGCACATAGTACAGGTATGAAATTGATGTAGCACACTACCGTACAGCAAGTTGTCTATCCTCTAGATTGAGTACTGCTGACCAGCAAGGCAAGTTGCCTGATTGTATGACTGTGCTAATAGGCAAGGCATGGCAAGGCATTGATGGTGTGAACAAGAAGATAATCACTAAGTGAGTGGGCATTAACAGAGCAAATGAGCATCCCTGAGATGCAGGCTAATCCAATCGTTCCTGGGTCCCTGCCTATGAGTGCCAAGTGTCCCTGCTGTGGCCTTTCAATGCTAGTTGCTGGTGTGCCCTGCAATGCAAGTGTGTGCTTCCTGAGCAGCCTGCAAGTGGATTAGAGAGCTACCATGATAACGTTAGGGATTGACAAATGCCAGATGCCGTGGTGTGTGTGAGACTGGTGCCTGTAGATCTGTTGCAGTTTGGTGGCCTGCAATGTGGAGGTCATTAGAACAAGCAGCGAACTGAACCACCAAATATACACTCTGATTTCCTCAAGTTTTCTCAATGTCTAGCTTGTTTGGCAAGTTTGGTAAGATATCAAGTTGAATAGGAGTGAAGTGAGTCAAGCCTTTAACAAGACAATAACCCCCATAATTTGCGAACTTGCTGCTACCCAATGAGAAACGTGCTGGACCACTTGTCAAAAGCATAGAAGATGGAGCAAGATGTTCTTAACATTGATATCAACTTCTTGTCTGATTTATCACGAATCTTCTCATAGTCCACGTCACTCATCCCTTGTAAGATTGTGCCAATGAACTCCAAAGTTGATTATGAACTATCCACTGTGTCACAAACACCTGATACATGGCACATGATCAGACTGAAATAAGTAGTGAAAGATGTGTTCATCAAAACTTTAGAGATTCACTGGACTACTGAATGATTACAGCACAGAAGAGGCCATGCGTCTCCACTAACAGTCTGAAAGACAGAACAGCTGGTCCATTCCCCTGTTTTTGCCCTATGTAGAGGTAGTGTGTAGGTCCCTTCCAGAGGTTTGAACAAACAATGATGCTCCCTTGCAGCACCAAGCCAATGCTGAGATTTTAAACTGAGCTCAAATTTAGCTCACCAGGCATTACAGTGAAACATGCAGCATTGCTTAAAGAAAGGTAAATGTTCTCCTGTTGTCATGGTCTTTATCTATCTTTTAATCATTACAATCAAAATGGATTACCCATTGTTGTTTGTGGGACCTTGTGTGTATAAATTGGCTGCCATGTTTCTCACATTACATCAGTGACTACATTTCAAAAGAGACAAGAAGTTGATATTATGGCCTGCAGAGAATGCTGTGACATATATCTTATGAATAACTGTGAATCTTACACTGAAATGCCAGCCCAATGTCATAGAGTCATAGAGATATACAGCACTTGTCCATGCCAACCAGATTTCCTTTATAAATCGAGTCCTATTTGCCAGCATTTGGCCCATGTCCCTCTAAACCTTCCCTATTCATATACCCATCCAGATGCCTTTTAAATTGTAATTGTACTAGCCTCCACCACTTCCTCGGGCAGCTCATTCTATATATGCACCACCCTCTGTTCCTTCGGTCCCCTTTCGTACCTTTCTCCTCTCACCTTAAACCTGTGCTCCTTAGTTTTGGACTCCCTCACCCTAAGAAAAAAGACCTTGCCTGTTTATCCTACCCATGCCCCTCATGATTTTATAAACCTCTCCAAGATTACCCCTCAGCTTCTGATGCTCCAGGTTAAATAGCTACAGCCTCTGCAGCCTCTCTCTATTGTTCAAACCCTGGCAATCCTTGTAAATCTTTTCTGAACACTGTCGAGTTTCACAACACACTTCCTATAGGAGGGAGACTAGAATTGCATGCAATTCTCCACAAGTGGCCAAAGCAATGTCCTGTACAGCCGCAACATGACTCCTATGCTCAATGCACTGACCAATAAAGGCAAGCATACTAAATGGTTTCTTCACTATTGTATCTACCTGCAACTCCCCTTTCAAAGAACTATGAACCTACGCTCAATTGCTATCCTGAATTACTGAATTATTAAGAACTAAGGTTTATAATTAGCAACAAAAGTCATAGAGTCATCAAGGTGGACAGCATAGAAACAGACCCTTCAGTCCAACTTGCCCATGCTCTACAGATACCCTAACCTAATCTAATCCCATTTGCCAGCGCTTGGCCCATATCCCTCTCAACCTTTCCTATTCATATACCCATCCAGATGCCTTTTAAATGTTATGATAGTACCAGGCTCCACCACTTTCTCTGGCAGTACATTCCATACACCCACCACCCTCTGCGTGAAAACGTTACCCCTTAGGTTCCTTTTAAATTTTTCCCTCTCATCCTAAACCTATACCTTCTAGTTCTCAACACCCCCACTTCAGGGAAAATTGTCTATTTACCCTATCCATGCCCTTAGTGATTTTATAAGCCTCTATAAGGTTACCCCTCAGCCTCTAACACTCCAAGGAAAATAGCCCTAGCCTATTCAGCCTCTCTCTTTAGCTCAAATCGTCCAACCCTGGCAAAAGCCTTGTAAATCTTTTCTGCATCCTTTCAAGTTTCACAACATCCTTCCTATAGGAGGGAGACCAGAATTGCACACAATATTCTAAAAGTGGCCTAACCAATGTCCTGGACAGCCACAACATGACTTCCCAACTCCTGTACTCAACACTCTGACCAATAAAGGAAAGCATACCAAATGCCTTCTTCACTATCCTACCTACCTGCGACTCCACTTTCAAGGAGCTATGAACCTGCACTCCAAGGTCTCTTTGTTCAGCAACACTCCCCAGGACCTTACCATTAAGTGTATAAATCCTGCTCTGATTTGCCTTTCCAAAATGCAGCACCTCGCATTTATCTAAATTAAACTCCACCTGCCACTTCTCATTGGACCATCTGGTCAAGATCCCATTGTAGTCTGAGATAAACTTCTTTGTTGTCCACTACACCTCCAATTTTGATGTCATCTGCAAACTTACAAGTTATACCTCTTATGCTCACATCCAAATCATTTATGTAAATGACAAAGAGCAGTGAACCCAGCACCGATCCTTGTGGCACACCACTGGTCACAGGCCTCCAGTCTGAAAGGCGACCCTCCATCACCACCCTCTGTCTTCTACCTTTGAGCCAGTTCTGTATCCAAATGGCTAGTTCTCCCTGTACTCCATGAGATCTAACCTTGCTAACCAGTCTACCATGAGGAACCTTTTGAAACACCTTACCGAAATCCATATAGACCATACCTACCGCTCTGCCCTCATCAATCCTCTTTGTTACTACTTCAAATACTCAATCAAGTTTGTGAGACATAATTTCCCACACACAAAGCCATGTTGACTATCCCTAATCAGTCACTGCCTTTCCAAATACATATAAATCCTGTCCCTCATGATTCCCTTCAACAACCTGGCCACCACTGATGTCAGGTTCATTGGTCTATAGTTCCCTGGCTTTTCCTTATCACCTTTCTCAAAAATGGTACCATGTTAGCCAACCTTCAGTCTTCCTGCACCTCATCTATGAGTATCGATGATACAAATATCTCAGCAAGAAGCCCAGCAAACACTTTCCTAGATTCCCACAGAGTTCTGGAGTACACCTGATCGGGTCTTGGGGATTTATTCACTTTCATGCATCGAGCACCTCCTCGTCTGTAATATGGACATTTTTAAAGATGTCACCATCTATTTCCCCGCATTCTTTTTCTTCTAAGTCCTTCTCCACAGTAAGCACTGATGCAAAATACTCATTTAGTATCTTCACCATCTCCTGTGATTCCACATATAGGCCGCCTTGTTGATCTTTGAGGGACCGTATTCTCTCCCTAGTTACCCTTTGTCCTTAACGTATTTATAGAATCACTTTGGATTCTCCTTAACCCCATTTGCCAAAAGTAACTCATGTCCCATTTTTGCCCTCTTAAGTATACTTCTACTGCCTTTATACTCTTCTAAGGATTCACTCGATCTCTGCTGTCTATACCTGACATATGCTTCCTTCTTTTTCTTAAACAAAACCTCAATTTCTCTAGTTATTCAGCATTCCCTGCTCCCACCAGTCTTTCCCTTCAGTCAACAGGAATATACCATCCCTGGACTCTTGTTATTTCATTTCTGAAGGCTTCCCACTTTCCAGCCATTGTTATTTCATTTCTGAAGGCTTCCCACTTTCCAGCCATCCCTTTTACCTGCAAACATCTGCCCCCAATCAGCTTTTGAAAGTTCTTGCCAATACCATCAAAATTATCCTTCTTCCAATTTAGAACGTCAACTCTTAGATCTGGTCTTAAAAGAACCTCTTTTTTCTCTATTCTCTTTCTTCACATTTTTGAACTACTTTCTGTAAAAAAAAACAACTAATCAATCTTCTCAATATTATCCATGTCAAAATAAGCTGGTGTTAGCGTTTGTCTCAAATCACTGAGCTAGAAGCTGCGGATTCATGTCCTATTCCTGGGCATGTTAGTCAAGAAAGGGGCATTCATCATGGTCAAACAGGTTCAACCTGAGTATCAGTCTGTAAATCCTTCTGATACATGCCAGTGACTTAGAGTGAGCCATATGCTGCACTAAAGCAACAGCTGGCCACTACAACATGAAACATGGGCCAGCACACAAGCTACATGATAACTCAGATTGTCATGTGGCTTAAGAAGGGTCATAACTGCACTAGGAGGGCAAACTCTTCTGCTGAGTTTGTTACTAAGCAACAATATGAATCAAGAATATGAAAGAATCACGTTAGAGCAAGTTGCTGCTTCTCCTGGGAGCTTTCGTCCTTTCCAGTTTCTTTCGCTGCGCACATTCGCTTCTACAAACAAAACCCCTGGAGTAAGCAGGCAATGATCACCAAGTCCGAAGTACCAACCCTCTTCCAAATAACTGTGCTTGGCTAGGGGAGGCGGCACAGGGTGGGTGACCTGGTCTAATGCCTGCATTACAACCAGGACTCCTTTTTGTCCCAAACTACTGTGGGACAATTTCCACATTGACAAGGTCAGCTTTGTCTCTGTTATATCTCAGGTACCCTCATTGAGTTCGCCTTTGACCTGCCTGGCGAGGGGATCTTGGCGGAGTCGCTATTCAGAAGATGTATTAGTTCAGGAAGTGTTCAGACAGGATGCAGCAGATGCCGGCGTCTCCTGTAAGCAAGTAAGATCACCCGAGCTCTGAATAGTTAACGTGATGAACATCATTGAACAGCCGCGAGCGTGGAAAGGAAAGCTGTTTTCGTCTCATATTCCTCTAATATCTATGTGATCTGCTGATGTGTCTCCCCCCTGGGCTGTTGTGTCCCTCCCTGGGTGCCTTGCTCCCTTGGTTTGTTGCATTTCACTTGAAATTGTTCTGAACTAATAAGTGTAGCAGTCTGATAGCAAAGACACCGATCCCAACCTGGCAGTGGGACTTCGAGCCTGCGCCCACTGAAGCTCACCGTCTCTGGAATTTCCCGCTTCCCAACTTTCCATTTGGAATGAAACTGACGTTCTCCGGCTCTCTGACCCTCTCGCCACATTCAGTCTGTTATATAAATGGTTAATGTCCCATCTTGCCTGCTCGTTTAACCTTCCTTTTTGCTAATGTCGAGGGATGGGAAGGAGCTGTGGGGTGATGGATCTGGAACTATAGGTTATATAATGAAGAGTGATGCATCCTTGAAATCCAACTGGCCTGTGGCTTCCCCTTCAGCTCTTCTAGAAACAGTCACCTCAAGGTGTTCAGATACATTGTTTATGGTGGCTGCAGGATTCCTCTATTTCACACTATTTTAGCAAAGAGAACACTCTGGGTCATTCTCCAGTTACTACCCAGGGGTTCAACACGTGGCAAAATATCAATGAGTTACCGGATGAAAACTAACTCCACAGCAATGGAGTTACTTGTTGCATCCTCTATGCAGTGAACAGGTAGGCATTACCAATCACTATCCTGTAGGCAGTTACCAGTCACTATTCTGCAGGCAGTCCCAGTCACGATCCTGAAGGCAGCACCCAGTAGCGATCCTGTAAGCAGTTCCCAGTCACGATTCTGTAAGCAGATCCCAGGTACTATCCTGTAGGCAGTTCCCAGTCACGATCCTGTAGGCAGGCCCAGTCACTATCCTGTCGTCAACACCTAGTCACGATCCTGTAAGCAGTTCCCAGTCAGTGTCCTGTAGGCATTTTCCAGTCACTATACTGTAAGCAGTTCCTAGTCACTATCCTGTAAGCAGTTCCCAGTCACTATCCTGGAGGCAGTTCCCAGTTACTCTCCTGCAAGCAGTTCCCAGTCACTATCCTGTCGTCAGTTCCCAACTACTGTCCTGTAGGCAGCTCCCAGTCACTATCCTGTAGGCAGTTTCCAGTCACTATCCGAGAGGCAGTCCCCAGTCACTATCATGTAGGCAGTTCCCTGTCACTATCATGTCGGCAGTTCCCAGTCAATATCCTGTAGGCAGCACCCAGTCACTATCCTGTTGTCAGCTCAGAGTCGCTATCCTGCAGGCAGCTCCCTGTCACGATCCTGTAGGCAGTTCCCAGTCACTATCCTGTAGGCAGTTCCCGGTCACTATCCTGTAGGCAGTTCCCAGTCACTACCTTGTGGGCAGTTCCCAGTCACTGTCCTGTAGGCGACACCCAAACAATATCCTGTGGGTAGTTCCCAGTCACTACCCTGTAAGCAGTACCCAGTCACTATCCTGTAAGCAGTTCCCAATCACTGTCCTGTCGTCAGCTCCCAGTCACTATCCTGTGGGCAGTTCCCAGTCACTATCCTGTAAGCAGTTCCCAGTAACTCTCCTAAGGGCAGTTCCCATTCGCTCTCTTGTTGGCAGCTCCCAGTCACTATCCTATAAGCAGTTCCCAGTCACTATCGTGTAGGCAGCTCCCAGTCCCTATCCTGTAAGCAGTTCCCAATCACTGTCCTGTCGTCAGCTCCCAGTCACTATCCTGTGGGCAGTTCCCAGTCACTATCGTATAAGCAGTTCCCAGTCAGTGTCCTGCAGGCAGTTTCCAGTAACTATCCTGTAAGCACTTCCCAGTCACTATCCTGTAGTCAGTTCCCAGTCACTATCCTGCAGGCAGCTCCCAGTCACTATCCTGTAGGCAGCACCCAGTCACTAACCTGTAGTCAGTTCCCAGTTACTATCCTGTGGGCAATTCCCAGTCAGTATCCTGTCGGCAGTTCCCAGTCACTACTATCGTGTAGGCAGCTCCCAGTCCCTATCCTGCAGGCAGTTCCCAGTCACTATCCCGTCATCAGCTCCCAGTCACTATCCTGTGAGCAGATCCCAGTCACTATCCTGCAGGCATTTCCCAGTCACTATCCTGCAGGCAGCTCCTAGTCACAAACCTGTAAGTACTTCCCAGCCATTAACCTGAAAGCAGTTCCCAGTCAGTATCCTGTAGGCAGTTCCCAGTCTCCATCCTAAGCAGCTCCCAGTCACTATCCTGTAATCAGTTCCCAGTCACTATCCTGTAAGCAGCACCCAGTCACTATCCTGTAGTCAGCTCCCAGTCACTATCCCATAAGCATTTCCCAGTCACTATCCTGTACGCAGTTCCCAGTCGCTATCGTGTAGTCAGTTCCCAGTCACTATTGTGTAGGCAACTCCCAGTCACTATCCTGTAAGTACTTCCCAGTCGCGATCCT